>NC_031799.1:52094046-52103388 GCF_001522545.3 Parus major | reverse complement strand
CACCACCCCCCTGACTTTCTCCTGCAAGGAAAACAAGGAACACATAACAACACCTGCAAGGTTGTTTTGTGTCCCTGAGGATTGTTTTAATTCTTTCCCAGACTACTTTCTCAGGACCAGCCTGAGAAGCTCTGCTGCCTGTAATATGTACAGGCACTGTCAGAATTTAGCATCCATAGGATTTCTTAAGTTTATTTCACCCTTCATCCTCCATTTCTACAAGCAGAGGGAATCGGTTCCTGAAAAATGAGATTACTTTGAATAGGTAAAAAAAATTGATTCTCCCCCTTTGCTCTGCTCTGGTGAGACCCTGCCTGTAGTACTGTGTTCAGCTCTAGGGTCCTAAAGAAAAAAAAGGATGTGGATCTTTTGGAGCAAGTCCAGAGGACCCACAATGAGGGTCAGAGGGCCAGAGCTCCTCTGCTATGCAAATGGGCTGAGAGAGTTGGGGGTGTTCAGCCCAATCCCCCTGGAGAAGAGAAGGTTCTGAGGAAACCTTAGAGCCCCTTCCAGCACCTAAAGGTCTCCAAGAGCTGGAGAGGAACTCTTGGCAGTGGCATGGAATGACAGGACAAGGGGGGATGGCTTTAAATTGTCAGAGGGCAGGCTTAAATATTAGGAAAATATTCTTCAGTGCAAGGGTGGTGAGGCCCTGGCACAGGTTGCCCCATCCCTGGCATTGTTCAAGGCCAGGTTGAACAGGCCTTGAAGCAATGTGGGATAGTGAAAGATGACCTTGCCCATGGCAGAAGGGTGGAATTAGATGATCTGTGGTTCCCTTTTAACCCAAATCATTTTGTGGTTCTGTGATTCCATGAATTGCTGTGTTAACTTTCCACATTCTTAGCTATTTTAATTATTTCTATTAGCCTTTTATGCTGTTGCTTTTTTTAAAACAAAATAAAGCAATGAGGTACAGTTAACATTGGTGATTTTCAGGATTTGGAAAACAGTCTGCAATATTAAATTTCCATTACAATAAAGAATGTGGAGAATGTTTGTACAACTTCTGTCTTCCCAGAATGCCATTTGTGTTGTTAGGTTCTTTTGTTTGTTTTTAAGGCACATCCCTTTCTATCTCTCTTTCTATGCACTTTAAAACATGCTGTGTAACCACCCATATCAGAGATATCTCCATTAGCAGAGTACAGCCTATGTGCCATATTGGATACACTTGATTATGGATGAGCTGCTCTTCAGTTAAAATAAGGATACAGAAAGATGGCTTAGGTCTCTTAGTGCCATCTTTGAATTAAAAAATAATTACAGCGTGACATTAAGTTAAGAGGAGTTTTTCTTTTGAGGCTTGTTCAATTCATCGTTATACATGATTTTTAATATTGAAAGATACTTTGCTAATCTGTGCAACAAAACAGCAAAGGAAAAATGTAACTCAGTGAAGGCTGAGGAAGACATGACAAAAAATACAAGCAAAGATACAAAAAAAAAAAAAACCACAAAAAAAAACCAACAACAAAAAAAACCCCAAAAACAAATAAACAAAAAAAAAAAACACTAAAGGAAAAATGCTTCCCATCTCCCTTCTTACCTCTCCACTGGGGGGGATGTCTGATAATGGGTTTCATGACACAGCTGAGCAACCCTTCTTCCAGATTTGGGTCTGTCTTGGCCCTTCATACTAATTACTATCACCTTGGAAGATATTTAAGAAAGCAAGATGGAGATAGGCAGTTCCTACTGCTTTTTTATGGCAATTTTTACAACTGAAACATGGTGTCTTGTACACTGTGGATGGATTAAAGTCTGTGTGAACAGGATTGCTGTTTTTCAATGAGTCTCAACAATTTAAGATCTTAAGCAGTTGGTAATGTGTAAAACTCTTGATGTGACACTGATAATAAAGTTTTCATATTGCTGCTTATGTAATTGTTGGTACAGTACTTGCACAATAACACTGCAGAGCAACTCTTGAGAGTTGCTCTCATATGAGACCTTGCTTCTCCACTGACATGGATATTACTCTCAAATATGACATATTTTCTGTACCTGCTAGGTAGGAATTGCCTTAATTTAATCCTAGAGTCTGATATGATCCATGATCGTAAGTTATGTGATGAGGCATGGTAAAGGTCTAACAAAAAGAATGTATATTCTTGCTATGCTGGCATCCAAACTCAGAGACAGAAAAAGGCAGAATATGGCCAAATGCTGGTATTCGTACAAGGAGGTAATGTCAGGCATTCCTGTTGTCCAGGTACTCTATTCCCCTGGAAACACAGGTGATGCAAATAGGTGGATTGGCTGGTTAGGACCGTAGAGTGGTTGGAAGGGTGACAAAGAAAAGGAGGAAGGCAAATGCAGAATTGCTAGACAGTTTGGCATAGAAGTAACTAAACAAATTTATGTCAATGCAAATTTTCATTCTCACAAGAATACATTATCCAGAGGAAATCTGAGTTACAGATATGTGAGTTCAGTTGTAGACTGGAACAGTATCTTGTGCAGTATCTGCTGTAAATTACATACACAAGCCCATAACTTTTTCAATTATTATCTGCTTTGACTGAGGCATGAAATAGCCAGGCTTTCAAAAGCAAGCCCAATTACCATAGGAGGTGATCTCAGTCCTTCTCTCCCCTGCTAAAGAACAAAACCTTAAAAGCACCAATATTAAGAAGCATCCTTTCCAAGTGACAAGGGACACTGTCTTCTCTTGTGAAATGTAATATGAGCTAATCTGCTGCCATAGAGAGATCTTTCCCTGCAGTGAGAACCAGATTTAAAAGATGGAGCAGTAGGTTCAAGTACCTACATGGTGAAGACCAGTGAAGACCACTGCCAGCTCTAAATTCGTTAGAAAGGGACTGTAACCTTATCTGAAATCTGCAAGTCTGACTTTGTTCCTCTGGGAATTCCTGACCACCACCTGGCATGAACTTAAGCAGAAGCTAGAACCCTTTATTGCCATAATGGTGTCCCTATGCTCACCTGTTGCAAGACTAGATGTGCCTAGTCCTTGTGTATTTCAAGGCAGCTCCTTGTCTCCTTTTTACCACATACACTGCAATTTTTCATTAGTTAGAAGGATACTCGTATTTAGTCTTCCCTAATTTTCCATTCACCATGCTAAACCCTGCTACTGTTATAAGCATATATACAGTAGTTGCCAAAATACAGCCAAAGCCTATTGTATTCATATTATATACTCTGTGATTAATACACTTCTCCAAATGGCTCATCTTTCATTGTTTTACAGAAAAAATCTTTGAAGAATTAATGTGTCATTGCTCATTATGAGGAAATGGATATTGTGGAGGGTGACAGCCTAGAGACTCCGTGCTCCCGTGCAGAAGACGAAGCCTAAAGTCTGGACAGCTTGAAGAAGCCCCCTAAATGAAAGGCCTCAGGTGGGCACCACTCTCCATCATGGTGGAGAGGAGCTGCCCCCAGTGTGTCTTGCAACACATGTTAATCTTACAAATCCTATTTGCCCTTCCCCTTTTGTTCTGCCCCTGAGCTCTCAGTCCATTCGCCTGCTGCTCTACCCCACCCCCTGCTTTTCCCATATAAACCCCTGCACCCTCACTTCCCGCAAAGTTCTTGTCCCTGGCACCCTTCACTGAGTGCTCCCTTTATAATAAAGGCTCTGTCTCTGAGGAACGCCATACCAGGCTCTGTCTCTTGTCTCCGTGTCACCTGGAGCTGACCTGCTGCTCTGCGGACCCAGCTCGTTGTGCCAGAGTCCTGCCTGTGCCTCGACAGTGTGCCCATTAGGATGCTTCTCTAGGAAGGTCGTGGCATGCCAAGAAGACCACTGCCCGTTGCAACAGGATATCCCTGCAAGTTGTGCAATATCAGTGAAGGTTGCAAAGCTATTCACAGGTGCTGACAAAGCAGCAAATGAACTATATACCAGAATATCTTGGAAAATCTTAGATTAAATTTAAACAGTGTTAATGAGTTATCATTTAAATGTCAAATGAAACTAGCATTTTTTGCAGCTAAATGCCACTACAATAATTGTCCGTATGAAGCAGATGTCATACATCAGATGCAATGTTTAAATTTCCCCTTTTTTCTAATCATCATGAATGTCATGTTGAAACGTATTTATAACGTTTCAATTATATGACTTCTATGCCTTTCAAAGCAATTGGGTTCAGCACTATCACCATTAAATTTTTAGGTACCTGTAATTTAAATAGAATAGTGAAATGACCACTAGTTGAATTGTTTAATATCTTTTAGAATTCAATCCACAGTAAGTCAAAATTTAGTAGTCACTGTGTGAGTATGTTTAGGTTATTCTAGAATGAGTTACAACACTCCTTGAAACTATAGACTACATATGCTCCTACTCCTAGTAGTTTCATGCTCTAGAGCTGATTTCAAAGTCAACAACAGAAATACAACTAATTTAAACATACAAGCTTCATACAAGTAAATTCTATCACAAACATTAAACATAATAGTATTAGAAAGAGTGATAAGTAGACTACCTGAGAAGTCAATGTTTAGATTAACATATTATAAGGTTGTGGATGGGCTTAGCAGCTGGTCTGCAGGCTCAACAGCTGAGTTAGCAAAAGAAAAAATTGATAAAATACAACTTTATCCATAGCAAGGAAGAAAGCAAGGCTGTTAGTATGGAAACTGATAAACTAGGTACATAAGAGATATTTGCAGTTAGGGGATACATGCCTTCTGAGCAGCATACATACCTTAATAATCTGTTGTAAACCCTTGACAATTAATTATTGACATTAATTGCTTTGTACCAATAAGATACAATGAGATATTTCTTTGCCCAAAATGAATATGATGAGCTATTTTGATGTAACTAATGACTTAAGATCATGCTTTTTTAAGGGTATAAAACTTGAGAACACCTTGTAATAAAGAAGCCTTTGTTGTCTCTGCACAAGGGATGTGTGTCCATCTCAACAATGATATAATGTCAAGAAGTTTAGGAGTCTGGGCAGTTACAAAATATATACCACAGCATTTTATCTATTAAATCTTGCAGTTCGATTAATTTAGTGTCTTGAGTCATAGAATCCCATAACAAAAATACCTAAGAATTGGAGTTAGCATATTGGATTTTAACACCCTATTTCTTCTTTCAAATTGAGAAACATATCTTAATGGAAAAAAATCATCCCATGAAGGAAGACATACAGAAATCAAACTAAGTAAAATAGGACACCTAAACTATCCTAGCGTAACATATGAAGGAAGTGGTTCCATGTGAATATATACATAAGGAAATAGGAATCTTCATATACAGAATGGATGTTTTAGATGTATAAGACTGACCTTAGACACAGTTACTCATTTTGCAAATACAATTTTATATGCCTCACATGCAAATACTAGTTTCTGTAGAGTGAGTAAGTGTATACAGAAGATTTGATGGTACCATGTGAGCAGACATTTTAAAACTTAATTGGCTTTATACTGATCTGATGTCCAGGAAATTAGATCTGGCTACATCTTAGTATAAAGAAAAATCTGTTACGTGAATCAGCATTTTTCTCTCCTTACTTTTCAGTGACACAATTCATGAAGATGTTAATTTAAAAATGTAGGCCAAAAAGAATTTTTTTTTTCTAGTAACTTACATGAAAATTTTAAACTCATGTTATCAAAATTCATTCAAGTTATCAAAGTTATCAAAATAACTTGCACTACTATTATTTTATAAGCTTCATTATATAAACATTCCTTGAAAAGACCAATCTATAGCTTACACATTACACTACATTATATTACAGCTGTATCTAGAGTTTTACCCTTTAATTGTTCTATTAAGCAGGACATAAATTTCTACCATCAATGCAGAATATGAACATGCTGACTAATATATGCATTAAAGATTTTTCTTGATTTTTACAGGTGATACGTATATCTATGCCTGACAGAAATATCCTTTATTTAAATACAAGATATAGGTAGATGTTTTTTATTAAGCCATTGGAACTAATAACCACAAACTGAGAAATTATTTTATTGAAATGAGTGAGAATGATGTATTCCTCAATGGTGTTACTGACTGTTTATTTAAAAATTTCAGAGTAAACAGCACAAAAAATTACCCAAATTTAAAATGAAATACAGTCTTCCATGCAACATCTGGGTTTATCCTGCACAGGTTACATCACCGGTCTCAGAGGAAGTTCTGTAGTTATTAAGAGTGTAGCTATATTTTCCTGTTTGTTCATTCTAATCATGCTTTTTTTCCTTTCCTAGCTGCTGTAGAAGCATCTATACAATCATCCAAGATATCTAAGCAGCTACAAAAATACAAAGACGTTTGTCAACATGTAACTTTTGTCCATCAACAAGCCAGCGGTACACAGCAGAAACCTAAGCTCCATCATTACTTAGAACCCTTATGGAACTTAGATGCAATTAACTAAGCATGAAAATTATTGCATAGAAATATTTTCATGTTTAAAATTGAAAAAAAAAAAAAAAGCTGTCCTTTGCAACTCAGTTTTTCATTTATTCTTACTGAAAAACCTCAATAAATAACACATCAGCTTCCAAAGATGAGGATAATTTTAGTGCTGCTTAAAATGTAACACAATTGTTCAGTGTATCTATACATGGAGTCAGTATATACAGGCTTATGGGAGAATCCAAACATGCTTTCTATGAAGGCATAAATAAATACAGGTAAACATAAAAAAAAAAAAGTTTCTCTTGCATTTATACACAGACAATAACATGAAATTTTAATAAAAGGATCACAGACATTATGAAAGACTAGTAAAGCAATCATGTAGCACTTTTTGGTATGCTACTAAAGGTAAAGGAGCGTTGGGCTGACAGGATGTCATGGCTTACAAGTTGAGCTAGGAGACAAGCCCCAGGCACCTGCCTGCTTAATGCCCCACTGGCAGGACTAGGGAGAGGATTGGAACGGTAAAAGCCAGAAAACTCCTGGGCTCAGATATAGACAATTCAATAGGAAAAGCAAAAACCATGTACACAAGCAAAACAAGGAATCAATTCACCGCTTCCCAAGGGAATGTAGTTGTTCAGCCATCTTCAGGAGAGTGGGTCCCATCATTTGTAATGGTGACTTGGGAAAAATCATGCCATCACTCTGAATGTTCTCCTTCCTCCTCTTCTTTCTTATCTCTATTTTATGTACTGAGCCCGATGTCACGTGCTCTGGAATACCCCTTTAGTCAGTTGGTGTTGCCTGTCCTGGTTGGGTCTCCTCCCAGCTGCCATGCACCCACAACTTCCTTGCCAGCGTGGCAAGTGTATGAAAAGCAGAAAAGCAATATATGTAGCATGACAGGGAGTTGACTTCCAATGCTTAAGAACTGACACAAGGTGATGTGTAAAACCTCCAGCACCAACTGACTTGGGATGGCAACCTTGTCTGCAAAGTAAGCAGAAAAGGTGTGTTGGGTGCAGAGATAACAGCTCTGATATTACTAAGCTGATATTACTAAGAGCTCTTTCTCTGCAGAATCTTTTTCAAATTTAAAACTGTTCTCACCAAAATAAACCTCCTGAAAGAGTGTTGTAGACACATTATCCCCTCCTGAGTGAAATTCTTAGCACAGCTGTCCTTCTAGTCCCCGCACCCCCCCACACATGCTGCTGCCCTGGAAGGCACTTAGAAAAGCTTGCCTCATAAAGGGAATCTTATAAATATTTACACTGCACTTCTATATTTAGGCTTATTGCTACTACTGCAGTGACAAGGCTGTTTTAAAATTATTTTGCTTAGAAATCTGTGAGGGAAAGCAAGAAGCAGTAAAGGGAAACTCACAGAAAGAGCAGCCTACAACATTCTTTGAAATTACAATTTCTTAAAGCAGAAAAACAGCAGTAAATGGATGTATTCCAATGGTATAAACTGAGGGCTAGAGCCAACTTCTCTTTTCACTGTGACCCTGGGCACAAAACCAGCATAATTCCATATATCTTAATACTGTAAGTTGGAAGCAGAGTTAGCCCTCAGAAGGAAAGACATGAAACAATTCCAGTAGATAAAAAGAGCTTGAGAGCTGTGAAAGTAGTAGCAGTAGTTTGTTTTACTGGCCTCAGGAAAAATTCACTAAATACTTTTGGGTAATGCAAAGCTTTGAAAACCTGAATGTTTAGATGCTTTCTGAGAACTGTAGAGAAACATGCAAGTGTAAACGTGCTGCTATTTGTCAGCTCTGTTAACACTGGGGAGGGAAAAAAAAAATCGAACGATATCTACCTATTGCATTGCCTGGTAATGACAAATATATGATCCCAGAGGTACTTCGGTGTAAAGTGAAGCTGATGTACCAAACAAACCCGCTTAAAGGAGAAAAATGGTTGATGATGAAGGTAGGTATAGGTTTGCAGAAGGGGTTGAGAGCTTACAAACTTGAATAACATGAAAGACATACTTTCAGGGAAGTACAGAGTAAGTAGCAATGCAGTCACAGTTAAAAGCTAAACAGTACCACCTACCAGGATGTATTTTTAAAATTTATTTTTAGAATAGAATCAGAATCATTAAAGTTGAAAAATATCACCAAGATCATCGAGTTCAACTATCAATTTAACACTGACAAGTCCACCATGAAACCATGTCCTCATGCACCACATCCACGGTTTTTGAACACTTTCACGGATGGCGAGTCCACCGTTGCCCCAGAAGCCTGTTCCAGTGCTTGACCAACCTCTAAGTGAAGTATTTTTCCCTAATATCCAGTCTAATCCTCCCTTGACAAAACCGTTTCCACTTGTTCTATCAATACCTGAAGGGAGAGCGTAGTAAGGCGCCGACTGGTCTCTTCTGCTGTGCCTGCAGTGCCAAGACCAGGGGAAACAGCCTGGAACCAAGACGGGGAAGATTCAGATTACACAGAATCATACAGAATACGCTGAGCTGGAAGATACCCAATGGCGCTTCTTCACTGTTAGGGCGGTCAGGCACTGGAACACGTTACCTAGGGAGGTAATGGAGTCATCATCCCTGGACGTGCTCAATAAGCATCTGGATCTGGCGCTGGATCACACGGGTTCAGAGTCACAGTGCTCATGTCGGATTGAACTAACGGATCCCACCCTAGTCCCGCGCGTTCCCAGCCCCTCGGCCGCGGAACGAGCCTTTTGTTTCCCTGGCCCGCACAGTCCCGTCGCTCCGCGCCCGCCGTCCCGCACAGCCTGGACAGGCCCGCACCGCCCGCGCAGGCGCAGAGGCGCCGCGCAAGCGCGGAGCTCCCCGGGCGGGCGGGTGGCGCTTCTCTGGGGCGGCCGCAGGCCGAGGCAACCGCGCGGGGCCCTGCGGAGCGGCTCAGCCCCCGCCCAGCCGGGCATTGTTCCCGGCCCGTCTCCGCCGGGAAGTTTCGGCCGCGTCCCGGCTCCGCTGTCTGCCGG
>NC_031799.1:52043953-52093963 GCF_001522545.3 Parus major | reverse complement strand
CTCCTCCCCGGCGTGAGGCAGCCGGTGGAGGGGGGGCGAGGCTCAGCATGATGGCGGCCGAAGCCACGGGTGAGGAGGGCGGCTCGGGCGCTGCGGCCGGGACGGCGGGAGCCGTCGCCGTCGGGGAGCTGGGGCACTGTCCCGCCTTGTGCCGGGGCCGGGCGCCGGAGCCGCAAGGCCCCTTCCTGGCCGGCGGCCCCTCAGGAGGGCCGGCTTTGTGTTCGGTTCTGGGGCTCCTGGAGCTGGGCGCAGGGCCGGCTCCTCCAGCGGCCGCTGGGGCTGCCGATCCCGGCTTCCCCCCGCTGCCGCCGCCGCCGCCCCCGTTGGCCGCGGGTCTGGGGACAGTGGACGAGGGGGACTCCGTGGACGGGCCGGAGTACGAGGAAGAGGAGGTGGCCATTCCGCTCAACGCGCCCCCCACCAATCAGTGAGTACCCACCACCCCCGCCTCAATCCTTGTGGTGATGGGTACCGAACCGCTGGGCCCCCACCGCTATCCGGGGAAAGTGTGTGTCAAACTCGGCTGGAAGTCTCGCAGAAGTTCTGCGTCCCACCCCTTCACCTTCCGTCTCTCCTCCGGTTCCGTTCCAGCAGGAAGTTTCTTTCATGGGGACACTGCCCGGGGCAGCCAGAGGGCAGCCCACCCGCAACCCGGGAGCAGGGAGTTCGGGCTTCCCTTCACCGGGAGCTGGTCCTCCGGTACTGACTGGGATCAGCTCACGGGAAGAAGGCGTTGACTTAGTTTTTTTTAAGTTTTCATAGCAATATTGCAGGCTGCCAGGAAGAGTGAGCTGTTCTGACTGTGGTTTAAACTACCTGTAGGGGAGACTTTTCCAGTCACTGGTAGCCCCTTCTTAGTAGAGCCATAAACTTAGCTTGTGTAAATGGATTAAAAATCCCTATCCATGACATAGAATACTTTATTTACCGTATCATCATTTTGTATTGCATTGCTTTCTGCTAAAAAAAAACAAAACGGTAGCTTATTTTTTCCATATCATGTAAAAACACAGCCAAAGTGATTCCCCCATGTTGGATCTTTTTAAAAATTCAGGCTGTCTTGAATCAACGTATATAAAATGAATGAAAATAATTTCTAATTTTAAAAGCATTAGCAGCGTGATATTTTAATAAATGTTTTAACTGCCTTGCTGCTCAACCAATTTAAAGTTGTTTTCATGTAGGTTATGCTTAGAGAGAGGAGACATTTGGAATAAGCTACAAACTTACAGTTAGGTCTTTCTGTATTTATCCCTACATCAGGTTAATTTGGATTCCTGCAGTGCAGGTAATAAAAAGAACCTTGCACTAGAGGCAGACTAGTTCTTTGTTTATGTTGTGTAAAATAGAAGATCAGATAATGTTAAATAGAGTCCATGTAATTAGTAAGTACTCTAAACACAACCTTTGGATTTCACTGTAGAAAATCTGCAGGTTTACACAAAATGCTTATAAGGTGTGTATTAGAGTAGAAAATAAACCTTCCATATCCTTATCATGTTCTCCCAAAAATGAAATTGTTTCAGAGTTTAAAACCTTTTCATTAGTGTCATTAATATAAATATATTGTTCCTGAAGTTCTTGCGAATATAGTGGATAATTTAAGGGTAACATACACTTGTATTAAAAGAGATATAGGTCAGAAGTTTAACCTAAAAATCTGTATGAATTTTGGGTTTCTTCTTTATATTCTGTCATAACTTGACTGACAGTTAACTTCTGCGTTATGTTACACACTTTAAGGATTTCAGGAGCTGTTACTGTTTTTAAGTAGGACATAAAATTGTAATATTATAGGATTTCTTCTAAAATTTATCTCTCTAACCCTGACAGGCTTCCTAGCAGTACTTTAGCATTTTAGTTTCTGAGCTTTATGCGAAAATTTGTAAACATTAAAGCCTTATTTTCTGAAGACAGTGTTTGAATAGTCTTAAACTTGTAGAAGGCCATAATGAGCTAGAAATAGGATTAGGCAGTTTTGAAAGAAATCTGGGAAATGGAAGCACATAAAAGGCAAATTCTGCAGGATTGTGTGCCTGGCACATTAGGGACAGGATTTTGCTTTTCTGGTTTGTCTCTCTGAAAGGTTCAGGGTGCTTCTGTCAGACCTGACTAAGTTCCTCAGAGAACTGAGGAAAAAGTCAAAAAATCAAGCTTTTTACAATATTTCTGGAAAGCAGGGCAGTTATTCATGAGTAATCAGATTTTGATACTTAATTGTAAAATCTACAGTTCTGAGTGAATTTTTCAGTCAAAATGTCATCTTATGGAATACCTTAACCGTGTGCAACCATCATGGTTACCTTTCAGGAAAGAGTGTTAACTTTCAGAAATGGAGTACAGGGTACTCTTTGAGGGGAAGACATCAGTCCTGATTTTGTTTTGGCTGAGAAGGCTACTTACCTTATACAGGACCAGGGCATAGCTCTGTAGCTAAAGGTTCTTCTGCTGAAGAATATAATACTGGAGCAGACAAGAAGTAAAACACATTTAGAAATTGATTCAGAGGTTTGTACTACCAAATACTTAAGTTTTTTCTTTGTAATTTTTATCCTTGCTGTGTGACTTTTCCAGAAAATATTTGTTTGATGATTGAGAAGCTTTTTTCCGTTTCATTCATTTCTTAAATATGGCATGCAGCATCAGGTTTTACCATTCTCAGTTAAGTCATAAAGTTACAGTAAATTCTATCCTTTCAGTACTGCTGTTTTATTTTGGAAATGCTCTTTCTGTGTAATTATACCATCTTCTATAGAGTTGGATTCCTGATTTATTACCAAAACCAGACATCAGTATTAATCTATCATCATATATAAGGGAAGCTCTGATATGAGTCTTTGAGAAGACTAATTGATCTTCAAATTTGTGTTACATTTCTCCAGTTGGATGTGATTACAGGACTGCTACTACATTTGTTTAAGTATGATTGTTGGCTCCACCGTTACCCACTTCTTCCTTATTAATTCAGTTTTTATAGTAGTAATTTAATTTATAGTAATTCAGGGTGACTTGATTGATAATTCCATAATTCTGTTACATGGCTTTTTTTGGTCTTAATTGCTTACAATATTTTGTGTACATCTGAAATTTGTGGATGCCCTTCATTCCTGGTCTTTCCATAATACAGAATTACTAAGCTCCTGTATAAGAATGCAAGGGTGTTATTTCTTTTATAATAGTAACAACTCACTAGGTTTCTTTGCCTTCTCATGCACTTGCAGTGCATTTTAGGATTTCCTGCGTGGCTACTGTCTCTACAGAGAGAAATATCTGATAAATGCTGCTACTGGTGTTTCTAGGTTCAAATGCCAATCTTAGATTAGATTTCTAAGAATAAAATAAAACATTCTGCATTAATTTGGGCACAACTTTATCATTTCTTCTCAGAGCTTTTTTTGCAAATTAAAAAACAAGCCCAAAGAAAGCAAAAAACCTCAAACAAAAACCAGACAAAATATGAGTTCCTAGTCTTCCAAGTTTTAGGCTGTAAAGATGTTACAAGTGCTTTTGAAAAAATGAATATCCTTTTAAATAGTTTAAAGTTAACATTCTGGCTTTCATACTAACTAATACAAAGAGATGGGAAATGAGGCACATACAGGTTCTGCACTTCCCATCAGGATGTTGTAAATATAGTTTGTTCGGAGAGGTCTGGGGAATATATCTTCTTTTAGTGTGTATTCTTTATTATTCAAGCAGTGGGAGGATACTAGTATATAAGAACTCTTTATTCACAAACTCAGAATTCCGCAGTAGGGTTGATTTTCTTAATCTTTGATCTGGAGTGAAACTAACCTGGGGGGGTGTGTGTTTTCATTTTTATGGAGCACACCAGTGGTGTGTTTATGTTGCAGCTTAATGCTAGGTGGGAGGCACAGGATACTAGGGAATAAAGTGGGCAACTCTGTATTTGTTTAGGTCATTTTTTGTCTTCCTTTCTGCCCCATTTGCAGAGTTCAGTGACAGCTGCTTAGATAATGTAATGAAATGCCTTTGGATTTAATGAATTAATGCAGATTCTGTTATGGATTTGATTTAAAATCCTAGTTGACAAAATTATTATATATCCCAGTGTTGCAATAATGTGGCAGGAGCAGTTCAAGTATTGCAGCAAAATTCCTGTTTTCATATGGTATTTGAGCAGTGCTTATCAGTTGGAAATGGAAATCAGTTGAAATCTGAAAGTGATCAACCACACAAAATGAAATAGTCTGTCAAAATACCGTCTGGTTGAAACAAATCTTGCCCAAGGCAGATGTATTCTTACAGTCACTCTTAGTGCTTGTTCAGGCAACATAATAACAAGAAAAAGCACTGAAGATGAAGACAAGTAGAGAAATATTAAATAAGAATGGATTGCATTAAAGTCAGACATTTTTCTGCCTGATCATAGAGTGAAGTTCTTGTATTTTCACATGAGTGTTGAAGGTGGCAAGCTGAGAGTTCTGCATTTGTTTCAGTAACACATTTAAAAAATATTTCTGAATAATTACAGAAAGCCTTTTCCCTAGACTAATCAATGAATTTGTTGCACTGTAAACCATGAGGAAATAAGGTTGGCATGTTCAGTTAGGTACTGTATAAAAAAACTGAAATGTGATGTCATTTTAGCATATGAGGTTTCTTTGTTTAGCTGTTAATGTAGTTAGCATCAAATAGTTTATGTTTTAGATAATGAGTTTCTTCATCAGTTCCTGTTGTGTGTGGAAGAGAACACCTTTTCTTCCTAAAGTTGGTGTGTAGTGTGCTCTGGGCTACTGCTGGCTGGATGTGTGGTGTTACAAGTACTGTCTTAAATGAGTAATTAAACACAGCAGAACAACATTGTACATAACCTGCTGCAGAAAGTGAAGCAGTAAATAAACTGAGTGCATTAGTTTGTAGGTAAATAAAAACTTCAGATAAATGAGACATTTGAAGCCAGAAGTTTGAAGATGATTTTTCAGTAGTTTAGTCAGTATATCTGTTTAACATCAGATAATGTAATTTTGTTTAAACAGTTGACTAGAGTCTCTTGACCAGTTCTTACAGTTTTTATTTTGTGTCATAGATTGAGCCCCATAATATCAGTGTGGGACTTTGGCAGTTGATCTACTAGCCTACCCCACTGAGAAGCATAATACCGTGCTGTGTTTTCTCACCCTTTTTTGTCTGTGTGTTTTGTGGTTCTGAAGGGAAGAGGAGCACAAATTTTCTAATGAGGGCTTAGGTCTCTTCAGTCTAGGACTCCTTATTTTGCTTCAGGCATAAATTCATAGAACTCCCATAGTAGTTTTCCAGTTTCTTTCATATCTTTCTCCCAGGCAAAGCAAGCATGTTGTTATATGTCTTGCTGATAGGCACAGTAGGAGGGAGGAGAAAGTATCTTGTTTTAACATAGTCTTTGTGCTGCACATAAGTACTGTAGGGTCGATTCCTCAGTGTTTCTACAGAGTATGGTCAGTAGCAGTAAGCTGTTACAGTGCTTGGCATAGTTTATATACTTGACCTGCTTTTTACTTTTATATTCTGTTTGAAGACTGAAGGTGGCCTTTAATAGTTTTTATTTTCATATAAAATACATGCTCTATCACTCTTGATAGTGATAGAAAAAAGTTTCTGTCATTAAATTAGTCTGTCTTTAAGTCATATTTAGTTCTGAAGGTGGTGAGGAGTAATCAGCATGGATTTATAGCGAGAAAATTGTGCTTAAACAACCTAAGAGCCTTCTGTGATGTAGTCATTGACTTGGGAGGGAAGGGGGGGAGAGAGTTTACCATAACTTTAGTAAGGCTTTGGACACTGTCTTCTGCAGTCTCCTTACGGACAAACTGACAGAGTACAGGTTAGGTGAAAGGACATGAGACGCATTGAAAACTGGTTGAATGTCTAGGACCAGAGCATGATGATCAGTGGCTTGAAGTCCAGATAGACGCAAATTATGGGGGGTATTCCCTAGGGTGCCTCCAGGGGCCAGTACTGTGACCTGGATGCTTGGACAGACTGTATTCACCCTTAGCAAGTTCACAGATAATGCAAAACTGAAAGCAGAGTAGCTGAAACACCGGGTAGTTGTGCTGACATCCAAAGTGATGTGGACAGACTGGAGAATTGGGAGATCTTGTGTAGTTAAACAAAGGGAACACAAAGCTCTGGCACTGGGGTGTAGTAACCCCAGGCACATGGTGGGGCTAAACAGCTGGAAAGCAGCTCTGCAGAGAAGCATGTGGGTGTGAGAATGTGAACAAAGCCAGCAGTGTGGCTGTGTGGTGAGGAAGGCAGACAGTATCTTGGGTGTCATCGGGAGGAGTGCTGTCAGCAGCTTGAGAGGGATGATCGCTGTGCTCTAGTCAGCACTGGTGAGCCCAGCACTGAATACCATCCAGGGTATTCAGTGCTGGGCTCACCAGTACAAGACAGGCGTGGAGTTACTCAAGAGAGGTCTGTGCAGGGCTGTCAAGGCAATGAATGGGCTGGATCATCTGTCAGATACAGAGATGCAGAGAGATCTGAGACTGTTGAGCCTGGAGAAGAGGAAGTTGAGTGAGTCTTAAACATGAGCGTAAAAATCATGTAGGAAGGGTTGAGATGAGAGTACCAGACTGAGTTCAGTGGTATGAGGTGACAGGGCAAGAGGCAATGGAAACAAATGGAAAAACTTGAATTTCCATTTAAATACAACAGGATGCTTTTGTTTGTTTATATGTTGGTTTGGATTTTTTTTATTGTGAAGGTGATCAAACAGTGACAAAGATTGCTCAGAGTGATCATGAAATCTCCATCGTTGAAGATGTTCATGACCCAATGGAAGACAGCCCTGAGAAACCAGATGTAGCTGATCCTACCTGAGCTGGAGGTGGAAGGGGGGCAAGGTTGAACTAGATGATCCCCAGTGGTCATCTCAACTCAAGTGATTCTATGTAGAAAAATACTTTTCATAGGTGAGGATCCATTTTACAGGAGCTATTCGCTGAAAACTCTTACTGTAATTAGTCAGGAATGGAGTCAGGACAGTTCCTAGTAAGGGAAAGGTGTAATGAAAGTAGAATAAATTTGTAGGTTGGCAAAAAAAATATTTCATTACTTTCTGTATAGACACATGTCTTAATTTCTCTGGTAAAATCTCATCTTTAAAAAGATGAATGTGCATTTAAAAAGATTTTTCTAAAGTAGCTAACTAGTGCCTCTTAAATATTCAGTAATTTGTTTCAAATACTTGGCCTTTCCATCTAGGGTATGTTTTTATTATAATTATTCACATGTACAAATTAATGTAGCCAGTGTTGCTAGATTAATTTAGAAGCTCCACTCATGTTTCAGTATTGGGATATTAACGTTTCCAGGACACTTGGTGTACACAATGTGTTATGCCAAGTTGCAGTCTGATTCTTACGAGGATCTGACACAGAAAAGTAATTTCTGTGTTTTAATTTAAGTATTTTCACCTACCTTTCAGACCAACTTCACACCGTATTTTTTTTTGTGTGTGTTTTTTTGCTAAACTGAAACAGCAATAGTTGTTTATCCTCAAGTGCTAATTGTTTGTGGGTTTTTTTGTGAATATAAAATTTTATCAGGGTTGTAATATATAAAATCATAAAACTGTAAATCAGCCCATATTTGGACAGACATTCAAAGTTCTTACGTCCCAGCGTTTTGGGGTCACAGAGTAAACTGAGGTTGTCTTCCAACCCGTCCTTCCAAAACCCAAAACTTCCAGTGAGGTTTTTCTTCCTACTGAGGGAGGTTGTTTCAGTGAATAATTTACTGGAACATCATGATGATGTGCCCCTGAGCCTTTTCTTCTTCAGAGAGGAGAGATATGGCTCATTCATTCCTCATGGGACAGGTTCTCCAGCTCTTTGTTAATCTTAGTGTCTCTCCTTTGGATCTTCTCTGGCCTGTTCACATCTTTCTTGGATTATGTGGACCAGAACTGGACACAGAACTCCAGCTGCAGTCGCACAGCTAAGTGGAGTGGGATGATCTGGGTTTAGCCAACTCTTGATAGTCAACTCGGGAATCATATGGTGATTATGTGTAGATTTGTGTAAGATGGTTCTCTGAAATTTTGACCTTCTTTTTTATTATCTTGAGTCTACCTCTTGCTTTCCATAAAATTATGCATCTGTATGTAAATGTTTAGCCATATAAAGGAAATTCTGTTTATGGGTCATTAGGCTTTGTATGGTTATTTTATAGATAAATGGCATTATATTTTCTCTTTATAAAATATAGGAATGATCATAAGTCAGTCAGTTTCTCCTCAATATTGCCATCTGTTAATAGAGTTAGCATGGATATGTTACAAGATTCAAAGGTGGATACTTTCCTGATACTGAACATGAAGGAATTATTGAATTATCTTATCCAAGCCACATTTTTTCCCTCAGTTTTTTTCTTGCATGGATTTTTGTGCTTTCTAAACATCTGTGGTTTTCTTTGTTATTTCCATTCCTTAAAATAAAACAAAAAAGATGCTAGAGAAATGTCTTTATTTGTCTAAAAGCAGCAAGTTACCAAGCCTCTGTAGTAATCATCTCAACCTATATTCCAGTCTAGAGACAGTTTTTTGTTTTTTCTCAGTTTTAAACACGGGTTTTTTTATGTTATACTGTGAGATTTGTTCTGTATGAGTTCTAATCTAGGTTATATTCCCCCACTGTTGTTCCTAGGGCCTGTTGGAAGATCTGAACATGTTCAGATGTTCACAATTCAGGTGACTGATTTCCAGTGTATAAATAACTGTCAGGGTTTTCTCATTATAGAGGCTGTTAATCCATCTGTGGATTTGACAGATCTCTCTCTCAACAATCCAGCTTGCAGGAGGAAGTGAGAGTGGAGTACAAAACCAAAACCTGTGTTTGATTAGAGGGGGTGAAGTGCAAGGAGGAGGACGAAGATGAAAGAGCCTCTGGTACATTTACTGAAGCTAATTGCAGACAAATTGAACAACATCTTAGAAATTTCGTAGTTATTATCAAAACTATCTGATAATTTATGTAGCCTTATTAACATTGTTTCAGAACTAATTACTCAAAAAAGGTATGTTTTTCACCTGAGAGCACAGATACCTAGCATGTAAAAATAGAAAGGTTCTTGCTAAGGCATTTGATGAGTTGCAGAATTAATTTCCTAATCTGATTCTTCGGTAAGAAAAATGCAGCTGTTTCAAGAGCCATTTTTCGTGGAGTTTAGCTGTATTTCACTTGCTTATCGGTGGTTCTTGCTAAAATGAGATAGGCAGTCTTTTTCTCAGTGTTGGATAGTGTGTGGTTGTCACACCTCTGCGTCTTCTAAAATTATGGCATTGTTTGCTACAGCAGTTAAAATTTAGTAGTTTTCTGCCCTTTGTGAATTATGTAAATGTAGTATTCTTTTTACTCTATACTTACCTTCCTATCTCATGTTTTCGTAGTCCCTTTGCTAACATACTGAGGTTTTTGGTTGATCTGTTTAGTTCTAGCTCAGAGATGACATAAACTCTGCTGTGTTTTAATGGCTTTTTTTGTGCAGGTGTGTGCAAGGCACAGGTGTAACAAGGTGGCTTTTTTTTGTGGAGGTATGTGCAAGTCTCACAGTTAACAGTTTGATAAAGCTAGTGTGCCAAAAGGTGCCTGTGGCGGTGACTTTCCATGTTAGTTGGCTGGTTCTTAGTCTTGTAGCACAGCACAGTTCAGTTTTCCCCTTGCTGTTTTTCAGGGATTTTGGAATAGTCAGATGAGGAAAGCAGAATGAGTCTTTGTTAGGCTTACATGGGTATGCTTAAGTGCCTCCTAGAAAAATGCATAGGAAAGCAAAAGGGATGAAAATCTCTCCCTCATGTTCCTTGAACTGTATGTGACACTCAGGGTCATGCACACTGGACAAAGAACACTTGGCTAGAAGTTAATTTCAACTGCTTCTCTTAAAGGTGCATCTATTCTGGTATATTTGTAGGTATTTTTCTGGTAGCAGAGTTTTGTGAGATGGAGAACTGCAAAGACTTGGTTAAAAGTTGGTAACTACTGAATAATAACTAACAAGATGGAAGAAGGATATGAATGTAGTATAATCTAACTGAAATTTAGTCTTATCTCTACAAATTAGGTGCACAAAGGCGGTATCACATCTTACAGATATGACAGAAATGGGGAATAAAGTGACAAAAGGCAGAATCTGGATAAAAATAGTTAAACCGAGAGTGCGGTTTTAGGCTGGGAGATGCTATAAGACTGAAATTAAACTTCAGCAGTAAAAAAGAGCATTAAATCTTGTATTGGTTTAAAATCTACTAGGGATAGTATCTGCCAATGAAAGTACAAACCTTCCTGGAATTGAAAAACAACCCCTCCCTCCAAATTATTGTGACTTGAAAAAATTACAAGGCTTCCAGGTAAAAATATGGGAAAAGGAATAACAGTTCTTTACTAGCAAATGTATATATGTATATATGTGTATATATATATATATATATATATATATATATAAAAGTGTTCTCACCTGTTGAGGGCCGCTTTTCCCCTTGGGTGTAGTTACGACCACGACCTGCAGGGGCGCCAGTGAGTGGGCAGCGGCAGTGGCGGTGTTGCAGCCGGCAGGAGGCGATAGCGGGCCCCGATCCGGCAGGGACGGCGCGGGCGTTGTCGTGTGGCCAGCGGCAGCGCTCCCATACAAGAGTGGCACCTTCCCGGGTAACGATGGCCCTGGCTCCTGGCAGCACCCAGGCGTTGGCCCTGGGCTCCCTTGCGGCAGAGAATGAGAGAAGCAAGCAGGCAGGTTTTGGTCGCACTGCTGAAAACCACAGTGGGGTAACAGTATCCTAGGCGAGCCATGCTCACCTGCCATCCATGTGGCCCTTCTCCATTGCTGAAGGGAAGGGGCAGTCCTGGCTCCACACCCCACAGGATTCCAGGCTGAGTTTACACCTCTTGTGATATCCCCTGAGCTTTGAGGGTGCTGGTGGGAAACTGGGACAATTCCTGGTACACGTGACTGTGGTATATCCCCATCACCATGAGCCACCCACCAAGACAATCTTCACATTGAAGGCTTGAGAGGAGGGTGATTGATGTTAAAGAATAAGAAGACAAAAATAATAATTCAGGATTTTTTGTTGTGTAATTTTTTTCCCTTTGTCTTCATAAAATGTGTTGAGATTTTTGTGTGTCTTTTTATACTGAGGATTTCCCCAGTTCAAAGAAATCTTTGCTCTCTTTTGGCTCTAATTGAAACAGAGCTCATAGTCTAAGGATCTCAAATGTGTGAAAGGCAGTAAGGCAGAGTCTGAACTCATAGTAATGGAGCTCTGACCATGATTCCTACAAGTTCTCCATCATTACTACAAGTTTTCTTGAAGCATTAAGGTATGGCTGAGAATAGTCTTGAGTGAAGTGGATGTGGCATTTAAAGACTGTTTTTCCTGTGTGCCATAGCTTTTGCTAGATGGAAATAGAGAATTCTGTAGCTGTTACCAACATCTGTATTTGTACTAAGTTACTGAAACTGACTTTTACTCCCCTTCAGCACTTCCTCTTGCATTCTCTTCTCCCTTACCTGCAGTGTTCCTAAGTAAAAATTGCAGTATACTGTAAGAGCAGAATGCTTTACTAGAGTAGCAAAGCTTCATACTTGCTTTAACCACATGTAAAAAGGAAATATGTAAATAAAGATTTGGTTGTACAATTTGACACGCTTCCACACGTAAGAGCAGCTGCCTCCTTCCTTATGGTAAATTCACCATCTGCTGCCTCTTTGTGAATGGCTTGTTCCTTGCATGGGCCTTGTGGTGTTGTGGGCCAGAAGCTGTATAGCTATACTGTGAACTTGCTAAAGGGATGCAGTGTAACTGCATTCCTCTTCACAGCAAGAGGGGCTGGCTGGGCCTAAGGGGCTGGTGTGACTACCCAGCATCTTTTGTAGAGCATGGGAAAATATAGGAATCTCTTGTTTGTGTGTGGACCAGAGGTCACAGCTCTGCAGTACAGCTCATTCCATGAGTTCATGACTTGGCGTGTGGTTGTCAGCCCCTGTGTGTTGTCAACCCAACCTGTGGCAGTGGTATAGGCACCATTCTTCTGCATACCTGCATATTGCTTGTGTGGATATAGAAGCTCTTTGTGAAATTGTGTCTTTGTCCTATCTGCTGTAACTAAATTGTGATAGATAGGGTTGGAGTCTTAAACATGCTACATTTGAAATAATCTGGCAGATGGGAGTATTTTCATGCAAAGATTTGACAGGTTTCTGAAACATGGAGGCCTTTTACTGGTATTCTCTAGAAGCAAAGTAAAGAACAATTACACAAGTTTCTTAAAGCAGGCAAGTTAGACAGGTGGTTGCAGAAAAAACCACTGAATTGTAACTTACAATTGATAGGATATTTTATTGTTAAATTATTTTATAATATATGCTTACAAGGCTACTTACTGTCTTTTAATGCATATCATAACAGCAACTGCATTGTTCTGCACTCTATTCTTAGATGAAATTAGGAGTATGGCTCGCTCTGTAATTTACATTTCTGTTGTACTTTCTTTGGATAGCACTGACTGTTGGAGGGATCTTCCTTTGTAATTGATAATACAGAATAAGAGATCTTAAAATCTTTCATTAGTGTTCATTAGATTAGTCAATATCCTTCAATGAGGTTGAGTAATACAGTTTTGTAAAACAGTCTTTACTGTTTGCTGTCAAAGTCCTAGAAGATAATGATGGGAAGTTGCAGAGTGTATCTTTCTATAATACTGAAAACTGGTGATAGCAGGATGGACTATAAGATGTGCTCTTCTGACAGTGATGTCTTTCAGTGCTCCTAGATTGTATATTGCTTGAATAAACTGTTTTCATCTATTGATGAAACTTGGATCTCTGAAAAAATGCCATTATTTCATGACAACCGTTTTGCATACTCTAATAGTATATACGTGTTTGCACTTAAGTGTGTATCCTATTTTTTAAAGATGTGTCAAATCTGCAGAGGTTTCCTGAGGATATCACTTGAGCTATTTTCTCATATCTTTGCTCAAGACTGACTGCTTTACTGTTGTTTGTACTAAATTTAGTGTTTTTATTTCTCTGGTGCTATAGGATAATTTGGTACATTACACTAATGAAGAGTGAGCTGTAAAATACAGTGTTTTTTTGCAATCAGAAGTTAACATCTTATATATGGGCCCAGTGACACTGAATTTAATTGCATTCAGAAATTAATATCTTTATTTCAGAAAACAAACTTCCTCTGCTTTACCAGGTAATAAATGTCTTCTGGTACACTTGATAGGAAAGTGTAGAATGGGACAAAAAATATATAGCCTGTTCGTTAGAGAATGTGGTCTCCAATATGTGGGATTTTATAGTTATATAGTTATAGTTACCAGTATATATATGTTTTGCTGTCACCAGCAAGGAGGGTGTCCTTTTTGTTTGAAAATTAGAGCGCCTGAATTTGTGCTATTGTTGTTAGAAATCCTGGTCCTTACAGAAAAACTATTTTATTTGCATAGAATCCTGCCTTTCTGTTTACTCTGTAGGTTTTTTTAGAGGTAATTTGCATTCTTTCTAAGACTTCCACTTCTCCATTTTGAAACTGTGCCTTTCTTTAAGTTTGGCATTGTAATGCAGTGTGTCTCTCAATAGAATTAAGATTATTTTCCTCGAGTGGGTGATATATAGGAACAAAGAAAAGGTCAATGAACCTATTATTAGTCTAAAATAGATTTAATGAAATGAAATGTTATTTTCTTCATCAGGGAAGTTTCTTGGGTCTCTGAGAAGTTTTATACTTTATGAAAATTGTTCTATCCAGGAACGCAATGCCTAATTTTGACCTGTTGAGAACAAACTCACTCAGGTTTCAGCTGTGCTGTGCACACGGATGCACAGAATATTTCATCCCAGTTACTTCAAAATCAACAGTCTTGATTTTGCTTCATTTCCTAAAAGACCGTCCTAGCAGGGGAGATGTGATCCGCTTCTTTGTGAACTGTCTTTGAACAACAGGTTTCTGTTCATGAGGCTGCTTTGCTCTGGAATGAAATGACACAGGCTCTTGCTAATATAACTAGGCCTGCAGCAGTTTGAAGTTTTAAAAGTTGTACAGACACAAGAATGCTTCTACTGGTTTAACTTGTTTTGATCAGGTTGAGGAAGAGAAGCGAAGGGCAGCAATGCTAGCAAGCACCTAGTTTAGCCAGGTTAAACTATATCTGTGCTTGTGCTGCTTCTGCTCGTGAACTGGTTTTTTGGCTTAGTTTATCAAGGTTTTGTTCTGATAAAAGCTCTCTAAGCTTTTGTTTCCATTTTGTAGAAAAAAATTGCTTTTGTTCTTTTTATCATGCTTCAGATTTTATCAATAGCTCAGCTTTTAATTTTTTATTTTTTGAAATGGTGTGCTGTGTAATATTTGATATTTTTGCATATATTACTTCAAGAGATCATTTACATATCTTCTAAATTGCATGTTTGTGAATCTTGTAAAACAGTCTGTGAACTATTAGAATTAAATGGTATATGATCTGAAATGGTGAAGGATTTAAATTGTCTAAAACAGTGGCTGTTTTGAAGCTGACAGTTTCTGAGTGTAAAAATTAAAGGTTTAATCAAGCAAAATTAGGTGGAGGAGCTAATGAATTATTGCAGTATATAGCTCTGGAACATGCTGTGGCTTGGTGAAGGTAATGAGAGCAATGGCTGTCTATGAAAACTGCTCTCCGTACTGCTTTCTTGAAAAAAAAAAGTTATACTTGATCATTTGGAGTAGAATAAGTGTGCTGACAAAGGGTGTGTAAATAAACTGAGACAGGTGATTGAATGCTTGATTGGTAGCAGTAGATTAAAGATTTCCTTTGTCATATTTTGCAGTCTGTGATTTACCATGTATTGGCACTCACTTTTGATTCATAAGGGTGCACATTGTGATTAGGAAGGGTGGTTTTGGGGGTGGATGGCGGCCTGGTGACTGCTGTCCAGTTCTTTACTGACTTTGCTGCAGCAACATCTCTGTCAGCTGAGGAACAGTCTGACAGAATTCAGTTCTCTGTGCTTTTGAAATACCCAGCCTGAACTGACACCCGTGTAGGCATAAACTACAGTTCTTTCAAGTCAGGTCAGTCACCTCAGTTCCTGTTTATTTAAAGTTAACAAATTAGGGAGGAGATGGAAACTGATGATATATGTAGAGCCTTTGCCTTTTAGTGCTATTCCTTGGGAAAAGCAGGTTATTTGAAAAACTCTGCTGCGCTAAAAATAATGGTTTTTTTTGGGAAGAAGTAAACTAGGAGGTTGAAATTGTAACAATGTGATAGCTTTGAAACAAAGTTTTGGAGTTATGTGGGTTTTGACTGAAAGATTTTCTTCTGTCACGGGTCTATTTTGTGAGAGTAAACAAAATCTTTCAGTTCTAAGGTGATACATTGTTACTCATTTTTCTAGGTGGTATCACGGAAAACTTGACAGAACAATTGCAGAAGAACGTCTTCGACAAGCAGGAAAACCTGGAAGTTACCTTATTCGAGAGAGTGATCGGAGACCAGGTTCATTTGTGCTTTCATTCCTTAGTAAAACAAATGTCAATCATTTTAGGTGAGCATTAAGTGTTTTATTTTGAATACTGTGATCTATCTACTTTATGTTTCAGAACACAATAAAGTGAACAGTGATTGTATTATATTGCAGTATTTTTGACTCTTTATGCTTTCATGGTACAGCTTTTTACTTGTGTTTGGTTGTTTTAAAACATGCTACTTTAAAATTACTTTATAGGATGAAGAACGAAGTGTGAGGAAACCAAAAATACCTGGATAGAGAGGCTTGCCTAAAGTGGTTTGAATAGACTTAAATCACCATGCAGGTTTCATTAGTCAGTCAAAGAGATTGTTTTGTGTCTATTCTATAGTAATCATTGTAGTTAGCACAGTTAAAGTGCTAGTGCATCTAGTTGCTTCCTTAATTTTGAGGGGAAAAAGCCCCACCCAAACCAAGTACCCCACAAAACAAAAGCCACCAAAAAACAAACAAACAAAAACCCCAAAGCAAAAGACACCAATAGATTACATGTTTAGTGATCTAAAGCTTTGCTGGAAATAGCTTTCAGCATATGTCCTGAGCATTGTGAGCGTTGTTTTCTGACTCCCCTTGCAATGCTATATGCTTATGAGCTTGGATTTAATTTCTGAAGATTCATCTTTGTAGGCATTTTACATTTCTTCTTGTGAGAAACATCTTTTAATTCAAGTTATGCATTAAAGAATCTCTCCTTTAAGAAAATACACCGTTAAAGAAAATAAACAGTTTTGTAAGAAGGCTTTGTTTTTTTAAACTGCTGAAATGATTATGTGAGCTTTTTCCCATTAGATATCAAATTTTTAAATTGAGTTTAAGGAGATACTTTGATTATTCCAAAGTAATTTCTTAACTTTTAATATGGATGCTAAACTAACTGTAATAAAATGACTAATTTTTGATGGTGTTTGTTTTTGTCATTGTATAGTCTTGAAGTGTAGTAATTTTTTGTTAAAGTACTTTGCTGCTTTATGCCTGTTATAAAAGGTATATGTTGTGCATGATACAATAAATAATACTGTTGTGTACTAGTTCATTATTTCATTTTTCCAGGATGTTCACTCTTAGATTTTTTTCTTTCTGATTTCATTTGGTCCTGATAAATGTACCATCTTTTTCTGTGAATCAGCACTTTCTTTAGATAAAAAAATGATAGATCATACTATATATATATTTATGTGAATATTTGGGTAAAATATTCCTTAGATTTACTTACATGTTTAGAGAGACCCTGTAATACTGTATTTTGCTGAATACAGGCACTGTTTTAAGAATTAAACATGATCTTAATCTTCTTTTCTTCAAAAAATAAAAGCCAGAAACTGGTAGCAAAAAATTTCCTAATCTCAAGCTTCTGGGTTTTTTTTTATTAACAGGATTATTGCCATGTGTGGAGACTATTACATTGGTGGGCGTCGCTTTGCTTCACTCTCAGACCTGATTGGTTATTACAGTCATGTGTCCTGCTTGCTAAAAGGGGAAAAGCTCTTATTTCCAGTAGCACCTCCAGAGGCAAGTAAAATAAAAAATTCTGAAGAGTAATTTATTAAAATGCTTGTAACTTTAATCATTTTTCAGAATTTCCTTTGGGAAAAAAATTTCAGAAAGTTTCCTGTAGTTTTGTATAGGCATATGTGGAACTGTAAGTGGTATAAAAATGTATTTTTACATTTAAATGATAAAAATTATAAAAATGCATTAAATGATTAAAAACATTTGCTATTTAATAAAATTACATAATGTGGAGGATAGAGGTATTGCAGTTATTGCACAATGTAGTAAAATCATTTTAAGTAGACAGAGAAGAATAAGATAAATACTGTGCTCTTGGCTAAAAAGCACTGTTGTAATGTAACCATCGCTGTTTAGTGACATTTTGCATATCTAACAATGGTTTCAAATATGTGTCTTGGAGATAACCAAGGTTTCTTTCACATACCCATCTTTAAAACAATAAAAGTAATGAAAATGAAACAAAACACTGCAAAATATCCCCTGTAACAAAACCCAAAACCTGAATAAAGATGCTTCTGAATGTTAAAATTCTGGACATTCCTTCTGCTCTAAGTGAAAAAAAAATGTAAAATAAATGTTCTCTTAGCCAACAAATTATACATTTCTAGCTGACAGTGGTTTTGAGCTTTGGAAATATAAAACTGGCAAGGCAGGTATTAGTGATGTTACCAGTTCTTTGCTTCAGAATAGCATAATGCTGGGGAGAATGATTCTGCAGTATAGAATATACAGTACAGAGCAGAGAAAAAAACATTGCTCTCTTTTAAACTGTAGCCTGTGGAAGACAGAAGGAGAGTTCGAGCAATTCTACCTTACACCAAAGTGCCAGAAACTGATGAAATAAGGTATGTTTGGATAACAGTAGTCACTGTGAAATTCTCAAAAGTATTTATAAATCGTAGTAATTTAGGTAGGTGTTTGTATGCAAATACTTTCCAGTTGCATCTTAAACTTGACAGTTAGATTAAAGGATGGTATATCTCTGTTCTTTGGGGAAATAAGACATTTTGTTCTTAGTATATGTGTTTGTATTAATTGTAAGGGAACATACATTACATAGAATTCAATTATATAGAATTAGGTACATTGAATTAAAATTAGTAATATTATAATTTTGAAATATCTTGAAAATAGTAAATTTATGTGCCAAAGAATTCTATATAGAAATGCCTTATCTGAGTCTGTGAAAGAAATCAGCTAGGCTTTTTTCTGAACTGCTACAGAACTATTAGTAGATGTTATTACTAAGGAAAACAATTCAGATTACTAGAAAGAGAAAGTGAGCCTTGACTACTTACAAATTTAGAATGGAAGAAGTGAGTCTTTCAATAGAAGACCATTATCTGGTTACTTGGGATTGATACTGCATTCTTGAGATAATTTTTTCCAGATGAAAAAACAGGAGGATTTGAAAGTGATTTGTGGTGATTTCTCATCTCTCTAATGAGGCAGATATCATAAGATGATGTAATATACCAGTTTAAGAAATATTGAATTGAGAATTTTCTTAGGTTTTATTATCTTAAATGTATTATTTTCTTATTATTTTCTTAAAATGTAGAGGAATATATGAGAACTTTGTATCCTCATTTGAATGGAAATTTATTCCAAGACTCACAGTCAAGTCTCATCCTTTAAAGGATGATATGAGGATATTTGTTTTTATAATTATGTGTTTTAGTAAGGTACTAGGACTGGGAAGGGGCTCCCTAATGGCACATTACAACTAAGGCTTTCTAATATGTGTGAGAACAAAAAAAAAAATATGGAGTCCTTTACATGCCTTATTGCACCTGTCAGCTTAAGAGGAAATAGCATTTTACTGTTTGCTGTCCTAACAAAAATTGTAGGCAATTAAACCTTTTCTTCCTCTTTTAGGATAGAGCTGAAATGCTTACTTGGTATTTGGGTTTTGAGGTCTACATGGCTAAAACAGTTCTTTTCATGGCATAGCTGAGACCAAAGTTCTCTGTTTGTTCTAGATTTAATTGATATGCTCTTGAAAACATTATGTATTTCAGAGAATATTGACAGAATTTTAATATCATAGTTAATATTTAGTAAGTTTGAAGTATTACTGAATTAATCTCAGCATGTCTTCCATGCAGTAAATATACAGTAATGGAGGGTTCTCTCGTCTGTCACCTGTTAAAGCTGAATAGCAGTTGAATTTATTCTTTGTTTTTGACAGTGGTTTGTTGCTTTTTGTTTTTTCTGTTAGCCCACTTCAAATGCAAGCCATGCCATAGACTTTTGCTATGAAATTTTGAGTTGAAGTGGCACTTAATAGTAGTTAATAGTTTAACTATTTATTGTTTTTCCTATACCTTGGTGCATCATGAAACATGATTGGAAATTCTGTGCTGCAGTGAAGGTTTTCATGTGACCTGAGTGTGTATTCTTAACATTTAAGAAGTAACTTGCAGTAGTCTTCCAGGACTGAAAACTCCCTTGGACCAGCTGCTGGGTCCTGCACTTTGGCCACAATAAAACCCTCTGCAGAGCTACAGGCTGGAGGAAGACTGGCTAGAAAGCTGCCCAGTGGAAAACGGCCTTGGGGATGCTGGTCAACAGCTGGCTGAAGATGAGCCAGGTGGCCATCTAGCATGGATCAGCAGTTCTGTAGCCAATAGGACTATGAAAGTGATTC
Source organism: Parus major (assembly GCF_001522545.3). Lineage (NCBI taxonomy): Eukaryota > Metazoa > Chordata > Aves > Passeriformes > Paridae > Parus > Parus major. Next base: position 52,074,279 of record NC_031799.1, on the reverse strand, counting down.
TTTCCCTGTGCTCAGCACCTTGAGTACTATGTCCACTTCTGGGCCATTCAATTTAGGAAAGACATTGAGGTCCTGGAGTGTGTCCAGAGAAGGGTAATGGAGCTGGTAAAGTGTCTGGAGCAGCTGCAGCACCTCAGCCTGGAGAAAAGGAGTCTCAAGGGAGATCTTATTGGCCTCTACAACTGCCTGAAAGAAGCATGTAGCCAGGCAGAGTTCAGTCTCTTCTGCCAGGCAACCTGTGACAGTATGAGAGGATATAATCTTAAATTCCCCTCTAGTCTACAGGAAAGCTTTAGCTTGGACATTAGGGGAAAATTTTTCCCAGAAAGGGTGATTAGACAGTGAAATGCTGCCCATGGAGGTGGTGGAATCACTGTCTCGGAAGGTGTTTAAGGAAAGACTGTGTGTTGCACTTAGTGCTGTTATTTGGTTGACATGTGGTATTTGGTTGTATGTTTGACTCAGTAGTCTCAGAGGTCTTTTCCAACCTATTTGATTCTGTGATTTGCTGATTTTGAATGTTAATGCTTATGCTTGTAGCTAATTGCATGGCATCTTTGGTAACTGTTCCATATTCTTTTTGGATCACTTGTTTTCATATGTGAGAACATAATGAATAGGTATTCCACAACTTACATTGTGCAAGGTAATTTTACAGTGAAAGAAATATTATTTTCTTAGAGACTACTAAGGATTATTTTACTTGTGTTTCATATTTGAGTTCTCTTGATAAAAGAACTGTGTTACTGTATTTTTATATTGCTGTGTTATTTTTGCTTCATACATTATCACACTTTGACAGCACTGAAGTATATATTAAATACTAAACATAAATCAAAGCTATGAAAACTTGTTTATGGTAGCCACTTAACTGTGAGGAAAAATACACATGTGTTTGGAATATCAATTCCTTTGATATTAGATTTGTTGCAAATAGGTTTTCCTAAATATATTGTGTAAATTATACTCAAGAATTCATTGTGTTAATTAAACTTTATATTACGATTGTATCTCTGATTTAAATCTTGCTGTAACCCTCTTCAGTTTCCTTAAAGGAGACATGTTTATTGTCCATAATGAATTGGAAGATGGCTGGATGTGGGTTACAAACCTACGGACAGATGAACAAGGTCTTATTGTGGAAGACCTGGTAGAAGAAGTGGTAAGTAATTTTTATATTCAGATTTCCTAAATTAATGGAATTTTTTGATAAAACAATATTGAACAAGACTTAGTGAAGTCTTAATTTAGTGAAATTTTAGTCTTAAATTAGTGAAATTTATTTGCCTGTTTTCTGATTATGTATTTTTCTAAACTAATAAATTTATCTAGTAGTTCTAAAATACTAAAACAAACCTTTAAGCCTAATTCATTATCAAAAAATGTTTATTCATATGTTGTCCAAAGATAAGTACAAATGAATGGTACCGTAAATTTCCTAGACATTTCCCTAAAACCTGCTGTCCTGGTGAAGAATCATTAAGTTGCATTTTGTTATTGGAATTGCCGTAAAATGTTCATTAAATTAACAGAATGTAATTGTGCATTGTTGTAGGTCTTTCTCTTTATTCAAGGATGAAATTTGGTTTAAAAATTTATTGGTGAGAAAAAAAAATTGATTTTTTGTAATATATTCTTACACAGTCCATATTTTGCTAATAGCAAGGTTACTGGAGATGCTTCTCATAGATGGCCTGTGTCAGGATGTAAATAGCTAAACTGAAGTGGCAGTGCTGGACTGTTGATCTGTAGACTGATAGGTCTGTGTCAATTTAACCTTAGGAAGGCTGAGCAGGTTGAAAGTTTCTAACAAGTTACCATCTCTAAAGCAGTTAAATCATGACTAAAGTAATCATCAGAAATAACATTTTTGCTGAATTTTCACCTAATGAATGAAGAGGAAAATTTTTCATAGGGCTGCAGTAAGCCCTTTAGTTAAAAAATGCCTCGGATTTCTAAATGTCTATTTTTTTTTCCTACGGAAGGCTGTAACTTACAATTTTTTTTTTAAATTGAGTTGTACTGTTGTCATTTACTTGATATGTTAATTTTCTCATAGGGAAGAGAAGAAGATCCCCATGAAGGCAAAATGTAAGGATTTTTGGTTTGTTGTTTAAAAGGAATTATAACTGTCTGTAAACTTCCACTATGAGATTTATGAGATTTTGAGAAAGTGGCCAAAGACATTTATTTTTTAATCTCAAGATTAAGTATATACTAACTGCTGCAGATCCAGGGATAATTAACATGAAAAAATCCTGTGATAGGTATGTCTGTTGCTAATGGGTATTGCAGTGCTGAAATCTTAGATGAGGCTATGTATGACTACTTTCAGCTAAAATGTACACAGTGGAGTATTTCTTGAACACAGTTGCCTTGGAGATACAACTCTGTAAATACTCTAAATACTATACCAGAGTGCTATTAGAACAGGGTCTCAGTTTGCCTCATGGGCAGGAGTGTTGATCTTCTGGAGTGTAGGAGGGCTCTGGAGAGGCTGGGTCAGTGAGGCCAGTGGCATGAGATCGCACAAGACCAAGCGATGGTTCCTGCCCTTGGCTCACAGCAATCCCTGCAGTGCTACAGGCTGGGGCAGTGGCTGGAAAGCTGCTCAGCAGAAAACACCTGCTCAGCATTGGCTGAACATGAGCTAGTGTGGGCCCAGGGGACAAAGTAGGCCAATGACGTCCTGGCCTGGGTCAGCAATAGTGTGCACTAGGGCAGTGACTGTCCCCCTGTACTCATGACTGGTGAGGCCACTCTTCCGAGTTCTGGGTTCAGTTTTGGGCTCTCACAGCAAGAAAGGTGCTGACATGATGAGGTGCTGCAGTGAGTCCAGGGAAGGGAAATGGAGCTGGGGAAGGGTATGGAGTACAAGTCTGATGAGAAGCAGCTGAGGTAGCTGGTGGGGCTCAGCCTGGAGAAAACAAGGCTCGGGGAGAATCTCATTGCTCTCTACAGATGGCTGAAGGGAGGGTTGTAGCCAGAAGAGAGGTCTCTTCTCCCAGGTAACTAGTCATAGGACATTCACAAGTGGCAGATAGTTGTGAAAAATGTCTAGTGCCTTGATGACTTAATCTGATGTACTCACTTGTTTGTCATATTGGTGCTTGCTGGTTTTTTGCTATTTCCCACTTTCCAGGAGGTTGGTGGCAGAAGGAGGCATTTTGGTGGTCTATTTGGTTTACTATGTTCTGCTAGTAAATTTGGCAGTATGGATGTCTTCTAAAGTGGATATTTTCTGTTTGGAAGGTAGCCTGTAGGAGATACCTGGAACTTTGATTCTGTCCTTCAGCAGCTGCTTATCTTTCAGAGGAATCCTTAAATTAGTATCTGAAGGTAGTAGAGAGAGAGTTAGAAACTGGGATCTTTTCTCATAGATAAAAGCACCATATCTTTAGCTTTCCTTTAAATGCAGATTATTGAGTTGTAGCATGTCAGGCTTTTCTGAATAGTGCAAATATCAGGCCGAGACTAGGCAGAGGCTGTGAGCTTTTGTGCGGTACTGCTCGATGATGCAGGACTCTGGGAAAGGCCAAGGTGTGAGATCAAAGCAGTTTGTATTCATTAATCTAACAAAGCTAGATTTTGTTTCCACAGCTCTGGCAAGTTTGAGTTTGAGGTTTTCTGTATGTGTTTTCTTGTTTGAGCTTTAGATTTCATGATTCTAGTACATTGCTGTATGACTTCAAATAATGCCTATCAAATTATCTGCTTTTTGGACAATTCATATCAATCTCTAAACAGAATTGTATTTGAACATCAGCTCCAAATGTTGGATATTTTTATTGAGAGTAATTTATTTATATACCTATGAATGTTAGTCTTTTCATGCTATTGGTAGAAGAGAATCATTAAGTAGCATATACATTGATATATTGGGTCTTTTTAAATAAAGATTAATTCATAGGTGCCAGAGCCTTGGATGTCACCACAACAAAAAAAAGAGAGCTGGTAGTCTTGCTTTCTAATTTTTCTCTTCATCTCTGTTAAGATGGTTCCATGGGAAGATCTCCAAACAAGAAGCCTACAATTTGCTGATGACAGGTACATGTATTTCTGATGTGAAACATAGTGATAGGCACAAAGTGATCCTATTAATATTAAACCGTGGCAAAACTTCCTTTTATGTCTGAACGTACGAGTGTTTTAGATTCCTCTGCCCTTCTGGGTGCTCTCTCAGTAGAATACTGCACTGGAAGAAAACTTTAGGAGCTGTCAATACTGAATATGTTCTCAAGTAAAGTTAATTTAATATTTTTTTTCTTTTATTAATTTTAAAATTATTATATATGGACTCAATTAGTTCACTTTTATAAAGCAAATATTTCTTTAAATGAAAACAGTACTTCTGACCCATATTGTTTAATACCATCCTTTAAATACTGGGACAAAGATTGTGGTTTTTTGAAAGTGTTACCAAACTTTTTTGTGTGCAGTTCTGAAGAGATGGTTAAGATATGGCTTGGTTGCAAGCTACAGCTGAACCATTTTTCATTAATTTTGGTGGATTAGTACTAGTTCTTCTAGTTTGAGATCACTACTGAAATTTACCTTTGTAGGGTTTGTATTTCTTCAAGTGTGCTGTCCTTCCTAGTTTATGTAGAAATAGATTTAGTAAGGGTTTACATATATCACTAAGAAAAATAACACTAATATGATGTCTTTTCAGTTGGTCAGGTGTGCAGTTTTCTTGTGAGGCCTTCAGATAATACCCCGGGTGATTATTCACTTTATTTCCGGACCAGTGAAAATATTCAGCGTTTTAAAATATGTCCAACATCAAACAATCAGTTTATGATGGGAGGCAGATACTATAATAGGTGAGTTCTTGTGGCAGAAGGAATTGTGCATATCCTATACTTGTATAACTTGTTCCTGATAATCGTTTACTACTATGATTTTAAGACTGTAGTTTCCTTTATACTAAATATTTCCCCTAATTTCCTTAGTAGTTATTCTAACTGAGCAAATTCTCACAGCTTAAATAGTCTAAGTGTAACTTGTTTCTCTTGAAGTATTTGTGCTTTTTCTGCCAACCAGTTGCTTCACTCTGTAAATTGTGGTTTGAATGGATCGTGTGGATCCATAAATTGTGTATCTCTAGCTAAGAGATTACTCTATTTGAAGCAGCTTGGAAGCATCTCCCATGTGTTCTTGTCTGTTTGTAAAGGGGAAGATAAAGTAGTAATTTTATCTGAGACAACAACAGAGTTTCCAAATAATAGAAATAGGTATTTACAAGAAAGGGGAAAAACATCTTCATTGTTGGAAAAAGTTACTAAATTGCAATGAGATATCTACACGGTACTTGGAACAGAAATACAGATCAGTTCATTTAGAATGAACAAACCTAAGATGCATTTCTTTCACCATCTGTGCAAAAATAGAGCAATTTGTATAAAAAGAAAGAGAAATAATGAGGTGTTTCCCCTTTTGTGGGAGAAACTATCAGTACACACCCATCTTTGATAGTATTTTTTTAGAGTTGTTCTACCCAGAAGACTTCTCAGTAGTGAAAACTCACTTTCTTCTTTAAATAGAGTTCATTGCCTGCCTTAAAAAATCAGTATTTTTCCAGTCTCGCTCACCCTAGGACTAGGGCATTATTACCCACACAGAGAATTTCTGTCACTTCCAGCTTGGCTTCTGATTGGGTAGAGATTCAGCAGCTCAGGTGTGTCTGAGAAAATGTCAAGGCCTCCTCACTAAATTAAGTGGTCCTTTTCATATTACTTCACTCACATGATGATGTGAGGCTAAACAATTGGATCCTTATGAATCTGTGCCCATTTCACACCCAGGCTGCTTGAATACCTTTTTCATTAATCAGTCTGGCCTTCAGCCATCCTTAGTGAAAACTAGGCTATCAGCAGGGTTAGGCTTCCATGAAGGTAAATGCTGATTTCCAGTTGCATGGCTTATTATGTGGATGATAGGCCAAGAGCCCCCCACCCTTGGTGATATCAAATTAATCATCAATTTATCAGAACTCTTATTAGTCTCAGATGGATTTATATCATTAAATAGTACACTTCCAGAAAGTTACTATATTATTACTGCTTCAGATTACTTTTTAATATGGTGTTGGATTCATTTGGGGTGTAGATTACATTTGTCTGAAAAGAGATTCTATGCAGCTGAACAGAAAGCAAGATTTCAAAGTTAAGCAGCAATAAATTACGGCAGAGTGCTTAAAGAATATTTTTTAGTATTTTGGTATGTAGTTGGCAGACATCTTCCTCAGTCTGAAAGAAAATCTTTGTTTTTGTTGTGTGTTTGGGAGAATTATCACTCTACTCTTAAATTTACTTTTAGTTCAACTTACTGTGTGTATCAGGTTGGTAATTAGTTGGAATTTCAAACATGTAATGAAGAATGCAGCCCTGAGGTGCTCTATCAGGGCTTATCCTAGTCTATATGTTAGTCTAACTACAGAATAATTTTTTAAATGGAACTGAGTTTATTCCTCAGCCTGTATTACAAAATTGCAGAAATTTTGGCAGGCACCTGCTTCTTACATTGAGGAAATCCTAATGGCATTTTTATTCAAGGAAGCAGATGGTGCATTGAAGGTCAAGGTATTCCTGATTGGATGAGTGAGAAAATCCATACAATGCTGTTTCATTGATGAGAAAAAGTTGGTAGTAGCTATTCAACCTGTGAAGTATAATGACCAAGTCATTATTTCTTGTAGTGTGTCACAGTTGAAATTCTTATGTAGAAAACAGCATATGCAGACAGCATCTCAGTAAAAATTGAAATTAATTACTTGATTTCATTAGAACTGGAAGGAACATTCATCTCATTTTTGGTGCCTGAAAAATAAAAATACTTGTGAGAAGGTAATTTTATCAAGTTTGCGCTAGTTCATTGCTTCAGAATGAAATAGAAAAGCCAACCAAAATGCCTTGATACAGCCTTATTTAGAAGTTTTTGAGATTTTTTATAGTATCAGCTATTGTTCCTGTGTTGCACACATGCCTTATTTGTGTCTTTGCACACGTAACTGAGTATGCATGAATTGAGAAGATGTGCTGAGTATATTTTTATCTACATAATTACTTAGCTCTTTTTCTAGCTTGATATTTTGCATGTAAATTATTAATTTCTGTTGATGTCCCTGTTGCTGTTCTTTATTACAGTGTAAGTTCCAGTAGTGCAAAAATAAATTAGAGTAACTGAATTGCCTTGAATTTCACCTTGTATCTGTCACTGCTTCTCTCCTGAGCCTTCCAAGTGCAATTGCAGTCTGAATTCGGTAATTAGAATAAATGCTTCCCTGTAGAGAGGAGTTCCAAAAGGATAGCTCAGTGATGTCTAGTGATAATCTGTATAAGCCCTCCTACAGACCTTTTCTGTTTTCTGTTCCTGTCCTCCTAAAAAGAGATTGTGCTTCACTCAGAGTATGTCCCATTCCACTTAGCTAATTACTCTAGGACTTACTTGGAAAATTATTGCCACTAGAATAGCAATTTTCAGCCTGGTTGGAAAGTAGGTAATGCACATGTACTACCTGAAGGTGGAAAGTGCAGTGTCCTCATTTGACATTTTAAGCAAGACATTAAAATATTTTGCAGAGTTTAGGATTAATACATTCTGAATACAGTTTTGTGAACTTTCTTGACTTCAGTATATTAGTAAATCCTCATTCCTGCAAATAAGATTATGATGATTAACACCTAATTTTATTAAAACTTTGAGGGAAATTTTTCTGTGGTTTCATGGAAAAGCAGATTCTCAAACAGTGGAAAAATGAATGTGTTTAACATTTCAATATTCTTTTTCTTACTGGAACAGTATTGCTGACATCATTGAGCACTACAGAAAAGAACAGATTGTTGAAGGATATTACTTAAAAGATCCTGTTCCAATGCAGGTATGATTTCATCTCTTGAGCCTTTGATGTTGAAGTCACAGACTGAATCATTATCAAATCAATTTATGTTCTAAATTACAGCTGAGATACCAGTGGTAGTTAAGCAAGATCATCTTGAGTAGTCAGTCATCAACAGTTTCAATGTTTTCAGCTCATCTGTTTCTTTTGTTTTATTTTCAAATACATACACTTACTGAAGACTGGCTTGTAGTCAACAGAAAGTATGGTAAGTTCTGTCTCTGCTGTGAGGTGTTCAGCCTCTGCTCTGTGCCCCTAGCTCTGTTCCTGGGCTCAAGCTTTGATTTAGTCCCATGCTAAGGGGAACCAGGCTGCCTTTCTTCTGTGTCTGAGGTCTTTCCCCTGTTACAGGAAGCCTGTACACACTGAAAAGCTTCAGGGATAATTGCACAGCTTGGGACTCCAGCACTTGTTCTGAAGCACATTTGTCCCATAGCAGAAGTTGATTCTAAGAGCTCACCAGTAATAAACACACCACATAATTTAGCTTTTCATGAGCTTATATCTAGTTGTAAAATTTACATGCCTATTTTTTTCTTTTTCTGTTTCCAAGCTTCCCTGTATCAATGGAAATCAGAAATTTTCTCTTCCCTAAAGAGAGTTGCAGACATTTCTTACCTCTCTGTGGAATCTTTCTTATTAATATGAGAGCATTTCCTCTGTTCACCGAGCTAAGCACACAGAAGCTGATCTGTAATATTTTCATGATTGCCTTGCTGCTACCAGTTTTGGTGTGAACTCACCTTTCTTGAAGATGTACCAGAACAATTTAGAGTTTATTCCCTCCAATTTATTCTCTTCCCCTCTGGAAAACAGTTAATGAATATACATGTAATTTTCTGTGGTGGGTTGACCCTGGTGAGCTGCTAAGGATCTGCACCTTTGTTTGCTGTTTCCCTATTCCTGTGGAATGGGGCAAAAGCAAAAAAAAAAATCCTGGCTTGAGATAAATACTGTTTTATAAACAGAGGATGGGAATCACTCAGCACCTCTCACAAATAGACTGATGCCCAGCTGCTCTCTGAGACCTCCCTGTGCCCACATGCTTACTGCTGGTCATGATATTACATGTCAGGGAAAATACCTGTCAGATCAATTATCATCATCTGTGTCAGCTGTCTGTGCTCCTGGCATCTTGTCCACCAGGCCTCCTCACTGAGGATGGGGACAGAGTGGGAAATGGAGAAGGTCTTGAGGCTATGCAGGTGCTGATCAATAAGAGCCAGAGCAATGATGTGTTACAAATGCTATTTTAGTCACAAACCCAAAACACAGCACTTTAGGGGCTGCCATGACAGAAGTTTTCATCCTTGTGAGGCCATTATGTTGGCGTAGCAAACAGTATCACAGCCCAGTCCTCCAATGAGTGACTCAGCTATTCATGTCTCATTTTCTGTAGGTACCAACGGGTGCAACTGCTGTCTTGCATTAGGAGATGTGTATCTTGTTATTGCAGTCTTTCCTATACTGCTAATTGTGTTGGTGCTTGGTGCTTCCCCATTGTTGCCTCCTGTTACCTTGTGCTCAGTAATGTGATTAGGTCAGAAAGCAAATAGGAATTCTGAGACTACTCCTTGAAAAACTTGTTAGTAACTTCATATTCCATCATTCCTCTTTAATCATGGCAGTAAGTCTTTTAGGTTTTCATATACACAGAACTTAGTTTCTGTATTAATAAACTCTGCATTGACTCATTTTCTGTGTGAGAATATTTCAGATTCTTTTAACCTAGCCAGATACACTTGTGATTTCATTAAAAAATTTAGTTCTCAGTGGTGCAGTTTATGTTCAGCTTTGTGTTACCTCCTTTCCATATAATACTGTGCTCTGTGGTTTTGAGGGGAAAAAACAATTCAAAAGTTTTGCATCATTTTAGGGTCAATCTGACAAAATTGCTGTGTCTAATATTATATTTTCTTAAAAATATTTGTCACTAGATCTCTTGTTTTGTGTACTGTTCCTTGTACTGTACTTGTGTTACAGACATTATCGTGACAGATAATTGTTATGTTACATTATCATTTCATAACATGTGGATATAGCTTCCATTGTAGGTCCTGCAGTTTCTCTTAGTATTACCAAATTACATTTCATCTATTGTTGTTTTGAATAAAATCATTATTCTTGCAGATATATGCATAGAAAGTAAGTTAGAATATTATATAAGAGCCAGTTCATATGTCTCTTTTCATATCAGCGATGTCCTTACATCTTTATAGGCCTGCTTTTCATGTTTTTTATGGCTAAAGAATTTGTTGATCTGCTTACTTAGTAAGGTCAGACCTGGCTTGGGTTTTTGTAATATTTATTACTTGCATTTCTAGATGCTACCATTTTTTGTGTGAATTTATTTATTTATTTTTGTTTCCTGTTTCTGCTTTCTTCTCTTGTCTTGAGTTCTGCTCAGTTACAACATGTGAGTTCTAATGAGTTCTAATGAGATTAATGAGGGACTGTGCCACTTTGAGTCAGTTTTAATTATGATCTGTACCATTCTTATTGCTTCAGAAATTATCCATGATTACCCAGGCCTATGAGCTTTGGTAGAAGACAGAAGCTAGATAAATCTTCAAAGACTGGCATAAATTTTAACACTGTGAAATCACAGTGAAAGGTCATGTTTTTTATTTTAACATGAAAATGACTTGCTTTGTAGAAGTTGGTCTGTATTGAAGACTCCTGTTTTCTTTCAGCTTTGGAAATATGGGAAGAGTTATAGTACATTTCTAGCAAAGTGTATTGTATGATAAATGAATATCTTAGTAAAATGTGTGAGAGAGCAATAGCAGTGATAGCATTGAGTAAGATGATCCTGATTGCAACTTCACAGGATGCATTTTTTAATGGCAATTTCTGAGCTTAAAGTATGTTTTTCTGACATGTTTTCTAGCACCAAGAACAAGTGCTTAATGATACAGTGGATGGAAAAGAAATCTACAATACAATTCGTCGGAAAACAAAGGATGCTTTTTATAAAAATATTGTCAAAAAAGGTTATCTTCTAAAAAAAAGTGAGTTATATTTGCTTCTTATTTTTTTTGAAGGAAGAGAAAAAGCGGGTAAGGATCACAGAATCATACAGTATCTTAAATTGGAAGTGAGTCATAAAGATCATGCTCCTCACAGGTCTGTGGAATGCTAAACCATGTGACTAAGAGCATCATCTAGATGCTCCTTTAAACCCTGACAGGCTGTGAGCATTTCCTGCATATCCTGTTCCAAGGACCAGCCACCTCCACAGTGAAGAACCTTTTCCTAAGATCTAATCTGAACTTTCCCTGATTCAGCTTGGTTCCATTTCCTCATGCCTGATGTTGGTCACTAGAGAGCAGAGATGAGCACCTCCTAGCTGAATTTAGTGAGTTTACTGGTACTAGAAAGAGCAATATTGAAGTGGGCAAAAGGTTCTAGAAAGTGTGTGAGGAGTATGAAAGATTTTTTTCCTTAAGTAGTAGATAAACAGAACAGTGTGATACATGGGATTACATGCAGCATGAACATTTTGGTTGGCAGTTCTGAAAAAATCAGGACAAAAACTAGGCATCCTTGTCAAAGGTATTCAAAATCGTGAAACTAAATATATTTTCATGAAGTATACTTAATATGGAACTCACTAAGTTCTAGCTGATAGGGGTTTGAGAGAGCTAGAATACAGTAAATCTGTACATTCACTGCAGAGAACAGCTGGTTTAATTTTATTATTCCAAGTGAGGTTGTATGTTTTCAATCTTAAATATAAAATGCAGTCTGCCGTGCAAAGGTTTACAGTGACTTCTTAGGGTTCTAACGCTGACACAATATTACGTATTACATTACATTACAATAAGCACATTAAAAGGCGACAGTTTGACTTATTTCAGTGTAACCTTCAGTATTACCATGAAGCATTTCCATTGAACAAGTCTTTGAAATTTTGAGGAAGCTAGTGCCTTGCTGAGTGTTATATTTCTACTTTTTGAAAAAATCAACATTAATGGACACAGAACAGTATCAATAACAAAATTTCTGCAAATGACAAGAAGGATAAGTTACGGGTGGTTATCTGGATAGTGACCAAAAGCAAGAAAGAAGGTATGAGTTTACATATAGCGTAATACAAAAATTAAAAAATTCCAAACTATATGGTCTGAACAGAGCAAGGGAAGCATCTCATTTGTTGAGACAGAGAATGCTTATTCTGAGAGGTATAGAGAGATATTGTGAACTAAGGAATGAAGTGAGAATGACTTGGAAAAATTAGGTTAAAAGAGGCAAATTGGAGTACTGTTGTAGAGAGATGTACATAGTGTATATGGAATAAATGCAATAAAATCACTTTTCCATCTAGGAGTTGTAGTATAATAAATGAGTGTTACGTGTGTATTTTGAAAACACTGTTGCTACTAGTTTATTGAGGCCCCAGTAGATTTATGATGATTAAAGTATAAAATAAAGGCTGAAAGTTTTTCTAAATGGTACTCTGATTTAAGCATTAATTTGTTGCAGAATGCTAATCCATTGTAATTCAAAGAACTGTTCTCAGCAGCAAGTGGAACCAGCCAGATTCTTACATACCGATGTGCTTGCAGGTTGATTCTGATTTAAGTTTACATATATTTCCATTTCTGTTCTTCTGCTATATGTTTTAAGGTACTATAATGCAATCTGTTAAACATCAGTCAGAGTTTAGGAGTAACTTTCTAATGTCTAGAGTCAATTTCTTAAAAAAAAATCTAATGAATGGGGTCCACACTGTCACTATTTACAATTTGTGTAGATACAGGTGTAACACTGAGAAGAGATTACTGTTGGGGCAGCTCATATGCACTTGCATGATGCTGTTCAAAGCACTGAAGATGTTTGAAGAACCTTTTGCAACTCTACCTGCATCTGTGAAGAGGATTTGGTTTTAGTCACATGTTGTATAAAATAGAATGTCTATACTGATGTTATAACTCAAGTGTGATTATCTGTACATTGTTCTTCTCTTCAGAATTTGACAGAAGCTTTACTGCCCTCTTCTGTTTTCTTAATTTACAAAATTGACATGTTGGTAACTGTTTGCTTGATTCTTGTACAGGTAAAGGAAAGAGATGGAAAAACTTGTACTTTATATTAGAGGGAAATGATGCCCAACTTATTTATTTTGAAAGTGAAAAACGAGCCACAAAACCCAAAGGACTAATAGACCTTAGTGTGTGTTCTGTCTATGGAGTACATGACAGTTTATTTGGCAGGTAGGACATCAGCTTTTTTCAATATAAAGAATTTTTGTAAGTTCTAAAAGTTCTGCATTGTTTTGATAGGTATTTGAAAGCTAACTTGGTTAGAAGTCTGTCAGAGCTTTTCTATTTAAAAATTAGTATTTTGTATTATACTAATTAATGTAAGTAAACATCCTCAGAGATTGTTTTTGCACAATTACTATACTCAGTTACTTACACATCAAATCTTACTTACAGTAATATTTTGATATTCAAAATATGTTGACAACAAGGGATGTGATTATCAGCAAGAAAGTTGAGAATCAGAAACCTTTTAGATATTACTAGAAATAAAGAAGAGAGTTTATATATTTTTATTGGTAGTTATAAAAGCAACACCACTGGCCTGTATTACAGTGTTTTATAGAAGAAATGACTACATTTACTTATATAATAAATGATAGAAGTTAGAAATTCTGGTTATCCTAAGGATCTTAATATTTATTGAAAAATTATATATAGTCAACTTCTAGTTATTTTGTGAAAAAACTTAGAGACAGATGTTTAAAATTAGTGGCATGTCTTGATCTGCAAAGACTGATGCTTTGCTCTGTCTGTTTGGGGGTTTTAAAAATATTTATAATAATTTAGAAGAAAACCTCCAACAACTAACTACTGGAATGAGGAGCACAGATATAGATAAAGATTATTAAAAAACATTACTGAAATGTTCCCTATGTAGTTGACAATTAGGCCAAAAGCTTTGGTATATATTGTAATCAATAAATATTCCGTTTTTTTCTCTTAAACGGCTTTTAAGAAACCCTGTTTTGTGAGTTGGAGCATAGTTGGGTGCTAGGTGGTATTTACAGGTGTGTAGGGTTACATGCATGGCTGCTGCAGCTTAGGAGGCTGTTAGTGAGGAGCTGTGGCCGAGACAGAGTTCCTCCTGCACTTCAAGTGTCTGGTAAAAAGCTGCCATTTCCTCAGGAGTACAGTGAAGTCTGTACTTGTATGGCATTTAAGGTCATAGAGGTTTGTGTTACATACACTCGAATGTTTTGTGTATGATCTAGTACACATTTCACTGGTCATGAGAGCTGTGGGGCACGTTCATATAGGGGAGTTCTTAGGTTAATACTGTTTCCCAAAACAAAAATCCTTACTGTGTGATTAACTGGTTGTGAAATAATGCTGAACCTCTGCTGCTTTTAAACTGTCTAGGAATAATCCTTGTTGACAAGTTTTTTCAGATAGCTGATTTTTTGCTATGACTGTAAGCCAGGAGATATGCCTGTTCAGTACACACCGTTCTAAAAATGTGTCAATATTCTGAAGCAGGCTGCATGTACTGTAGCTTTCTTGAAATGACACAATACATTCAAAAACAAAATGCAGTTTTTTTGATGATCTGAGAAATCTTGTTGGAGTTCTTCCTCTTTCCATGTGATGGTAATATGTAGATCAACAAAAATTGATGCAGTTGTTCAGTGCACCTTACAGACAGTTGAACAAACAGCAGAAAACTGTTAGTTCAGTGTAAACTTTGTTTTGACACAGATGTAGTGAAGGTGTCTGTTAACATGTGAAGATGAATTAAACTTAATTTTTGTTGTTTTTTATTTTTAAGGCCAAACTGTTTTCAGATAGTAGTTCAGCACTTCAGTGAAGAGCATTACATCTTTTACTTTGCAGGCGAAACTCCAGAACAGGCGCAGGTGAGAGCTTTTATTTGCTAAATGTTAAAACAGTAACTTTTTATCTTGTGTTGTTCAGTGATGTTGCCCTTCTGAAACAGGAAGCAAATGTATCACAAATATTTATTAGTTATATAGTAGTTTAGTTGTTATATGTTTTAGTAGTTGTATAGCAAGTGTTAAATTGTACTAGTAGCAGATCTCTGAGGGGAAAGGTAATACGGCACCTGTGTTACTTGTTCTTCAGAGTTTCAGTTTTGACAAATTCCAGTCAGGTCCCATGCACAGAACTTCCATTATTTTCTGTTTCTGGAGATCATACATGTTTTTTGACATAGTTCAATTCAGAAGAAAAAATTTACTCTCCAGGTATTTTCCATGTTACAAAACACAGCATAGTAAGTGAAAATTTTACTTCAGAGTGAAATAAATTAAATGCTAATGCATGTATGTGTGCCCAGCAACCAAAGTGCATTGAACTGCCTGTTCCAGTTATTTACTGTGTATATAAACTGGTAGTCATGCATAATCTTTGGCCCTGATGGTGCACAGTTCTGGCTTTATATGGTATCTTTAGTTACTAGCTGTCTTAACAGTTATGTGCACTGATTAAGAATTGTGGGATAGAAGCCTATTTCTGGGAAGTTATTTTGCTAGTAGATTGTATTTAAAATGACACAGAGTTCATATTTGTTAAGTTCTAAGCTCTGCAAGTTCACAGCTCTGATGTATACGCTGCATTGGAAGTTAAGCTTTGCAGTTTGAGGTTATTTGAGTGGAATGAAAGCATTTTAGAGCATTCATAAGAGACTATATGCACCAGAGCAAGAAGTGTATATAAATATAGTAATTTTTCATGTGCTGTATATAAAGGAAAGCACAGATTTTCTTGTTAAATTAATGCAAGTTGTTAAATTTGGAGAGATGGCATAAGAATGATGTAGTGATATTTGTCATACAACTGTCAGTGTACTGTCACTTATATATATATGTCAGTTTATATATATATATATGTCAGTGCATATATATACATGTCAGTGCTACATTGTAATTGAGAATATATAAATTAAATTCTATGCTTCTTAATTAATCTTTGTCATATCTGTAAAATCTTTTGTTTTCTAAAAAGTAAAAGAATTGAGAATGTGTAGAAAATAGAATACCCTGTTCTGTTTCCTGAATATTTGGTTAAATTTGCTTTTGGTTTTGAAACTGCTTAACAAGCTATTCACTGTGTTTATACAGAGCACTGTTGTTTCAGGTTTCTTTATAGTATGGCTTTGAGTCAGAAAAGTCTACAAATACTTCGCTTTTGAGAAAACTCAGCTTTCTTTACTTTCTAGCATTTCATAAAAAAATAAAAAAATTGGTGGGGTTTAGCTGAAAGCTTTTCCTTAGAAGGATGTGCAAGCTGAAGCCTAACTCACATCTGAGAATAGATGCAGTACATATTCCTGTATTTTTAAAATGTGGAGGATATTGTGAAGAATGGTTGAAGCAGTATTGTGGGAGTTTTCATGACGTTGTTAAATTATACTTAGAGAGTACATGGCATATCTTTGAGATACTGACTGAAGAGAAGAGTGTTGCTCAAAACCTAAATGTTGAGCTTTGCAAGAAATGTACAGGGTTTAATGGTAAAAGTATTCTCCATTCTCCAGTAACTAGAGTTACTGGAGTAGTAACTAGTACTAGAGTAACTAGAGAACTAGAATACTATATCTTCCACCTTCCAAAGACAAGCTGGAGAATGTTGAATATATGTGCTATGTTTCTCTGTTAATTGTTCAGTTCTTGTTCGAAGTATACAGTGTTACAGCTGCCATACAGGAGTACTGGAGAGAATAATCAGACCAGTTTGGCTTGTTAAATGCAATTTTCTCAGAAGTAAACAAGTTTTACTTAATTTTACATACAATTTGCAATTTCTTGTAGTACCGCTACACTGGAAAATTGGCAAAGGCCACACTGTATATCCATTAGTAATGCTTGATAATTCTAAAAGAAAAAATGGTTCAGATTTGCAAATTTTTTATGAGATTTTGCTTAGTAAAGATAATAAATTTGCTTTAATATTCAGAGTTTTGTACTGTGGAATTACGGAAAACTTAGATTTTGCCAACCTAAAGTGAAAATTCAGCTACTTTTTGCAGAACATGTCCATTCCACTGCAAGAAGCTGTATCTGACTTTGTTTCATTACATTCTTCTGCATCCTTCTCTTTTAGGACTGGATGAAAGCTCTGCAAGTGTTTTGCAGTTTAAGAAAAACCAGTCCAGGAACATCAAATAAACGTCTGC
The DNA here is from genome assembly GCF_001522545.3 of Parus major. Classification (NCBI taxonomy): domain Eukaryota; kingdom Metazoa; phylum Chordata; class Aves; order Passeriformes; family Paridae; genus Parus; species Parus major. Next base: position 52,057,202 of record NC_031799.1, on the reverse strand, counting down.
GACAGGTGAAGCTGATATTATGGGGTTGGAGGTGCATGTGATGGAGGAATATTTTGTCTCCTCTGTGCAAAATGATATTCATAGATCTCAGAATTTTCCTTTCAACAGTAGCAAATCCTGAATAAAAGTCTAAAGATGTCAGCAGCTTTGCAAATATGCCTGTCCTGGTTTAGGGGAAATTTGGGAGAAAACCTCCAGATGGGGTCCCTCCAGAAAGCAAATTCAAGCAGCCCCTCCCTCAGTTGGTTCAGGAAAAGATTTCCTTAGGGAAAAGTGGAAATTGAGTAACATTAAACAATAGAACCTCTTGCTGTTTGATGAAATGGCAAATCCAGAAATGTCCTTGTCATGGGGTGTAGCTCGGCTCTCTCAGGTTATCAGTCCCTCCGGCACTGGAAAGTGCCGAGGCCCTGGCCCCAGTGGGCCACAGGTGTGAGCTCCTGGGGTTTGTCTGAGTTTTCAGCCCAGAGCAGGTTTGAACAGATCCAAGGAAAAAGGAAAAAAACAGTCCAGGGGACTACTGTGCCTCAGCTAGCTAAAAATTAACTAAAAGTAAAGGAGAGCTCTGTCCCGCTGTCTGTCTGTGCTGCAGACAACACTGTCCAGGAGCAGGATGCAGGTGAGTGAGGGCTCTTTCTGGACACAAAACTGCGGCTTCTTCCTCCACTTTGCTCTCAGAGCTAGTCTTAAAGTTGTAGAACTTAATACGTAATACAAACAAGGTGATTGGGGATACAAGCATCACAAAGTCACCCCATGACAATGCCTTGCATGGCAAACTTCAAAAATTCATATGACACGTAAACAGAAAATTTTGTAAAAATTTGTATTACACATACATAAAATACTCATTACTTACATCTTATTCACATATAAATACATGTTATTTAACTAATGATACTCACTTTATGTAACAAATACATGCTGAGCCGTGCTTGTGTCTTATTTTCTCTTGGCCTCTTGAAAGTGCTATAAATGTCAGATTTCTTGAGAGAGAGAGGGCAGTCAATCTTAAATGGCAATGACTGTAATTATTGGAGAATAACAGGGAAATACTTCAAGAATTCCTAATATTATTTAGTCTTAGGAATGTTGAATGTAGTTGTTTGCTACAGGCAGTAGAGAAGGGAATAAAATGGTAATTAAAAAGTAATAAACCACAACTGTTTGCTTGTGAACATTAAAGAAGTTTGGATACTTCTGAATAAGTGAACTAAATTAGGTGAATTTACAGATAAAGTGACAGGTGGAAGTGGGAGCTTCAGGGTGCAAAAGCTAAGCAAAAAGGGAATAATTTTCTTCAAAAAGCAAAGACAGTGGTTATCTACAAAAAAGAATACAATGTAGTTGTTGCACAAGAGAATTTTACATAATCTGGAAAGCACCAAACAATAAACCACTGTATTTGGCATTGTTCATGGCTCTTACTCAAAGTGCCAGTTTTCCACTTCAGTAAAATTTTCTGGGTCTGGAAAAGTTATGTGCAAATCATCATGCCTCAAAAAATATTCTAAAATAAAAACCCTAAACTAAAATAAAGATGCCTTAAAAACATGGGTCTGGATATCTGTTTTCAGTAATTAAGTTATTCTTACTTGTTCCTTGTGCTTCTTAAAATGTTCCAATACCGTTGGTCTTTGCTCTTCTAATAAGGAGTTTTGTATTCAGTATTCACATATTAACATTAAGCCTCTGCATAGAGGATGGAAAATAATTCATTCATGTGCTTTGTATTTTAGCAGCAAAAAATCAACAATTATTTTTTTCAGGTCAGCAGTCTCATTTTGCATGTAGAAGAAGCTCATACACTCCCAGTAAAGCATTTTACAAATCCTTATTGCAACATCTACCTGAACAGTGTCCAGGTAGCAAAAACACACATCAGGGAAGGACAGAACCCTGTGTGGTCTGAAGAATTTGTCTTTGAGTAAGTCTTAATTATCTTGAATTAGTGAATTTCACTTTTAATTTATTATTAGACTCGTTGATTGTTTTACAGTACTTTAAAAAAATACTATATATGTGTTTATACTGCAGCAGCCTTTCAGACAAATTCTGCATGAGCAGAATTTTCTGTAGGCACCTATTTTGCTAATATAAATGGCTGATAATGGAAAATCGGGATTGAAATGCAATTAGGAAAAGCTTAAATGCCAGCCATATATAGTATTAATTGAGGCTCTCTGTCTTTTCTCCTAGTGATCTTTCTTCTGATATTAATAGATTTGAGATAAGTCTTAGTAACAAAACAAAGAAAAGTAAAGATCCAGATATATGTAAGTATTTTTCTATAAAAGATGCTTATACATTACAGCAATGGATACTTTGTGTAGTTATCGTTTCTTTTGTCAAGGATTGTTACAAGAGAATTAAGTAGGTTTTTAGGTTCACCATACTGCCTATGTGTTTTTGATGTCTGGTACTGGCTTTTCATTAATGTTTTTATGATGAGAACTTCCACTGATTTTAGTCATAAGATGCACTGTAGTCCAGTCTTGTATGTCTGACATAGCTCTGCTCTATGGTAACTATTGCTAGACAATGTCTGTGCTTATCAAAAAGCAAGAGCAAAGAGAAATTTTCTATTTAAGTGATTTCTATAGAAATTTTATATATTAGCAGTATATCTGCTCCATAAAATGTTAAGTTCCACAGAGTCTGACTACATGGAATTTCTTTTCAGGTGTTTGTTTGCTTCCAGTGAGATAGAGAAAGGTGCAGTTCTTTATTAAAAAAATAATCTTGGCAATCTCTGAAGAAAATTACCCTTTTTCTTTTCTTTCCATTACCTCAGTATCACTTTGAATGGGAAAGGATCTGTATTTTTCTTCTCACATTAGCCAGACAGATGCTTCTTTAATGTGGTTTTCTGTTCCAGCATATCAACAGCAAGTGCTAATTTATTGATTCCTGGTTTTCTGGGTTTTATTAAGATCTGTTAGGAAACCTTAGCCAAAGTAGATATTTACAACTCATTTTGAATGGTCTTGCCAGAACCCGATTCAATTTCAGACCTTTCTTCTCCTCTCACTAGAGATGTTTCTGCATGGCAGGAGGTATAAAGGCAGATTCTCTGTGACAGAATAAAGGGCTATAATTGCTATTGTGACCTTGGTCTTGAGTTCATTTGAGCTGAAAAACTGATTATCTATCTACACCAAAGCCTTAGTTAGGGAAAGAATCTTAAATGGGTAATTCTTGAGTGGGATACTTAAGTAGCTACTTTGAAGGTATTTTTATAGTTTCTTCCTCTCTGTCCAGATTAAGGAGATGCTGGTAGTTTTGTGCATTCAGGTGATGAATGCACCTGTCTTCCTGTTCTTGGTTAGGGGCAGGATTGGCTGAATTTCTTTACTGCAGTTAACTACACTCTTACAGCATAAGCACAGTCCAGCAAAACTCTTTCATTTTGAGATAAAGATTACACTAAGTCAACTTGAATGAACACAGACCTCTGCTTACATCCCCAGCTCTGTGAAGTATGTAAAATTTCCTGGGGTAAAATGAGCTAAACCACATCTTCTCTGACATCTGTTGTGTTGCACTGCCAGAATAAACCTTAAAAAGCAAGACAGCCGGTTCCTTTCCTTAACCAACCATTTTTCCTTTTCAGCCACAGATGTTACCTGTGGAATGCTATGAAGTGGCAGTTCTTCATGTGTTTCCTTCCATGTAAAGCAGATTGAAGGTCCAAAATTTGTTGGATTCACTGCTTTGTTTCTTTCATTATAACATGCAAAACTTATATACCAAAATGATACATAAATGAAGGCTACCTTTTCAGTATATTCAGTAAAAATATTTCCTGAGTTTTCAGGTCTTTACATTGATGTTTGCCTATTATGAATGTTCCTTAGCTACTTTGGAGGTTTTTTAAGTATTCCAGATAGTCAGAAATTATACTAAACAGTTCAACATCAGTTCTATTCACTATTCTAACTGTAAATTGCATAAGGACTTAAATAAATATATAATATGGCTTGAAAAATCCAAACTCCTAAAATTTATTAGTAGTTTTCCGTCTGCTACTATTGGCAGTTGAATGAGTAGGTCTCAAAGGACAACACCATGAAGCGTTAAACTGGAGTGGAGATTCAGGTTTAGGTTTGCACTATGGTGATTAATTTCAAATTAATTCATGTTGAGTGAAGTCTCTTACACTAGTTCAATGTAACATTATGAACAGGAAAAAAAGACTTATCACTTGAAAGTAATTTAATATAAATTAAGATAACAACTATTTTGCAGACTTCTACAGATATTTGGTATGATTTTTTTAAAAATCTAAGTCAAGTCTTATTATTTATATTATAGCTATGAAGTGCTAGTATAACCACAGAGAAAAACTAAATCATGGCTTTATGCTAGGTCCTGTATTTCATTCAGCATTCCTCGCACTGTAGTAGACGTGCCTTACATGTGCAAGCAAATAAGAAGAAAAGCACATTACTTAGTTATGGACACTGAGCTTTGATGCCAGGGAGAAGTATGCAAGGAAAGTCAATTTATTGCATAGTCTATTGACATTCCATCCATACTGGTGATAGATAGCAGGTGATGATGGATTGTTTCTCATGCTGTTTGATGTAAATGCATTTACTTTTATCGGTTCATCAACCAAAGAATATTAAATAGGCAGTAGGATTGTCCTGAATGAGGCATTTTGAATATGATCTTTTTCTGTTCCAGTATCAAATTATATCCTGCTATATATTGCTACACTGGAACACTGAAAATCTGCTGGAACTGTTGACAATTTCTGCAAGGAAGATTGGTGTATTGGCTTTGCAGAAATGTAAAAAAAAAAAAAGCTCTTGGTTTTATGGGCTTCTTTGTTTTTCATGTGAGGAAAGTAAAAGCAAATATCTTTGTCATAGAAAGAGGGTGTTTGACGGAGAGGTGCAGACTGATAGGCTAAGTGTTAAACTAATTGTGGACTCCTCTTGGAGCATGGTGGGTGTTTCACAGGCAGTGTTGCCTCTGAAAGTGCCTGGGGCTTTCTTTGTGGAAAATACCCCTCAACTCAGGAGCGCATGTTCCTGCTCTGGATGGGCAGGTCATTGCTTGGCAATTTCAGTGTACCATCATCACCTGTTTATGATTTGGCTATTCTTGGGCTGACTTTCATTATCTAGTCAGCAAGTGCCTGGAAGCACTTTTTAACCTAATACACATAAACTGTTACTTAACTGAAGTTATTATAAAAGTAATATGTATGTCAGTGTTTGGGAATACCATAGGAACACTTTTAATAATAAATAGGAGCAGACCCTGATGGTGGTGTCAGCCCAAGGCTGGAAAGGGAGTAGACAATTCTAAAGATTTAACCTGTTTCTGACTGCTACCCTGTTTTACCTACTTACTTGGGTGTTACAAGGAAAGCCATGTTAATATTCATGTGGCATTTTTTACTTTATTTGTATTCATTCTTTCTAGATTGCCATATATTTCTTCTTCAGTTTACAGGACACTGTTAAGCCATTGTAGAGAGAATTTATCCATTAATAGATTGATGAAAATTTTTTTGTTTACTCTTGCATGTATTTTTTTCCTGAAATAAGATGATGTGCTGAAAATAAAATGATTTTTTTGTTCAGTAGTAGCACTGTTTGGTGGATATAACATACCTGAACAATGCTTTTTTTTTTAAAAGTGTTTATGCGTTGCCAATTAAGCCGATTACAAAAAGGACATGCAACGGATGAATGGTTTCAACTCAGTTCCCATGTACCATTAAAGGGTATTGAACCAGGATCTTTGCGTGTTCGAGCACGATATTCCATGGAGAAGATCATGCCAGAAGAAGAGTACAATGAGTTTAAAGAGGTTTGAATTAAGTTTAACCATCCATAGTTTATTTGTCAAAACTAATTATTTTCATTGGTTGAGAGGGATCTCAGTAACACTAGTTGATGTAATCAAATAATATTTTTGAGTGACAGCTATATATATAGATATGTCATATTTTTCAAAGGTGTTACATGTAAGGAGAAGCTCCTGAATGTTTTAAAATTGTTTCTCTTTCAGCTTATACTCCAGAAAGAACTACATGTAGTCTATGCCTTATCACATGTTTGTGGACAGGATAGAACACTGTTGGCTGGCATTTTACTGAAGATTTTTCTTCATGAAAAGCTTGAGTCCTTGTTGTTACGAACACTAAATGACAGGGAGATAAGCATGGAAGGTACTGCACTAAATCACACAAGTTTACTGGAATTCTGGGCAGGTGGGGAGGAAAGGGTTCTCGAGCTATCTTTTTTTTTCTCCTCCTTCAGTTGCAGTTTTTATGTCAAAGAGTAACCGTGTTCTTCCTCTCTTCTTGATGTCTCCTTTCCTCAGTTTTTCCAATTTCTTTTTTCAGATGAAGCTACTACCTTGTTCCGTGCCACCACTTTAGCCAGCACACTTATGGAGCAGTATATGAAAGCCACAGCAACAAGTTTTGTTCATCATGCGCTAAAAGACTCCATATTAAAGATAATGGAGAGCAAGCAGTCCTGTGAGGTGATACCTTAAACTGTGTTTTTAAACATTTTGGTTTGTTGACACAGTAATCATTGGTTGTTAAGTGTTGTTTACATTAAATATTAGTTGTAGAGACATTTAGTAGTTTCTTAGAACTAGACTTTGTTTACATCAGAAATACAGGAACAGAATTCATGAAGAGATTTTTTTTTATGTATTTTTCCTGGATTTTGCCTTCAAACATTATTCACAGTAGAACTTACTAATTTTATTCAAAATTTCTTTAAATTATTTAGCAGGCATTTTAGTGGCTGTTAGTGAAGGTCCTAATCTAGGTAACTCTTGTTAAACTGAAGGTATTGTAGAAGTTAAGGTCTGAACTTAAATTGTTTTGATTGTAAAATTCTTTATCCTGAATGATTGTTGCTGATCTTGAAATTCTTTTAAAAATTACTCTCCTAACTCCTGTGTTTCACTTCAACTTCATTGTGGAAAAGATGGGAGTCATCAGAAATTTGGACTGAGAGAGATGAAAAAGTCACACAGATGAAATGTGAATATCCAAGCTGATAAAAGCTAGATATATATATATATTAGAAGTTAAAACTCTTGTTTCACATTTCCTGACAAGCCACTGAAACATGCTTGAGTTTTGTAAGATACTTGTACAGCAGCAGAATATTTAATTTTCTTTGAAATAGTACTCCATGTGTAATATTCAGAAACTATATATATATAGTTCTAGATAGAAGAAGAAACCTAATCTTTCTCTGTTTTAGTTAAATCCCTCGAAGTTAGAAAAAAATGAAGATGTAAACACTAATTTGGCACATCTACTCAGTATACTTTCAGAACTGGTGGAGAAGATATTCATGGCTGCAGAGATACTGCCCCCGTAAGTTTGCACTTGACTTTCCCATTTCCATGAATTACATTGCACTTTAAAATTATGTTCTTACTGGTTTATCTTAGTGTTGCTGTATAGACACAGAGGAGAAGAGATAGGGGGAAAATAACACTTCTAGGAATTAATAGTGTTTTAATAAAAGCCTCTGGCTGGCACATTTGGTTTTATTTAAAGGAGGAGCTGCTAGACTCAAGAGATCAGGGACAAAATAGTAATAAAATAATCAATCTCATATTTTTACAAAAAGGTAGAAGACAGTCGTAGTTAGCAGACATGTATTTGTCAGTCTTTCTCGTTTGAGAAAGAGATGGAATTACTAACAGCATATTAAAAATACAAGTAGGTAGTAATAGTGATACCATGCTATGCCTGTTTTTGTCTGCTAGGGAAATGCAGAGCTTGTTTTTTTCCCCACTTCTTTCAATTGATAAAGTAACTTGTTTTCATACCTCAGATGTGAATCATAAAATAAAAAGTGGATAGTGCAGAGTTTGCTTTCATAGTGTCATTAATTTTTAAAGTGTATGAAACTCTTAATTTGATTCACTGGAGTGGCATGGAATTTTCTTTTGTGTTCATGCTGGCAAGATTAGCACTGAAAATTGCAGTTCAGTGTATGAAGCAGTGATCAAAATTTTCTGAAATACACCGCAAATGTCCTTTTGTTTTTTAAATGGGAGAGGACTATTGCTGTGTCTTAACTTTTTTAGCTTTTTTCACCATGCGTCATGTATGGAAAGAATAGATTTTGTTTAGTTAAGAGAAAAATTGAAAGATAAATCAACCGTCAAAAAGGTCTTTTTTCAAAAAGGGAATACTTCAGGAATCAATTGCAAAACATTTAATGCTCATATGAATGATCACAGAATTGCACAGAATGGGTTTTCCTTGCCATGTATAAACTTACTTTTTAAAACAAACTTGTAAAATAGAATTTTTATAAATTTGCTAACTTTAACTGAGAGTTAATTTATAAATTTAAGATTTGTCTAAATTATTAATATTTTTATATTAATTATTTTGTGTCAAGTAGGAGGTTGGTCTACATCCTTTCTGACCAGCTTTTTTTTATTCTTTAAGTTTAATGCAATGAGTAATTAGCTACTGTTTCTGCAGGACGTTGAGGTATATTTATGGGTGCCTACAGAAGTCTGTTCAAAACAAATGGCCAGCTAATACTACCATGAGAACCAGAGTTGTTAGGTAAGTTACTTGTCAACCTTATTCTGGAAATACTTCTTTCAAGCCTTGTTGAAGACATAACTTTAGTGTGCTTATCTATGTTTCTTTCAGTGACAAAACTGTATGAACTTACACAGGTTACTGCTGTGTTTAAAATATTTATGACGATGAAGCACAGTGTCCCAGTTAGAGCTTGCTGGATTATTGGTCTTAAAGCATTGCCAGAATAAAATGATGTAGTGTAGAGGTCAGTATAGTTTTACTTAATGGTTTTAGCTTTGACTTTACAGTTCTACAGCCCAATGATGTTGAAATATTCTGGAGCTCTCCTGAAAATGTTGCTGGAGGTTACAGAACCTGGCTCTTCTGAATGCACACCAGCCACCAAAACTCCAGTCTAACTGTTCAACAGATAATCTAATTATTAAACTAGGGCAATACAAAAGTTCTTTTTTTCTGTTCATTGTTAGGGCAGGTCAAACAAAAATGTTATGCAAAGCTACCATCTTGACAGTTTTTCTAAATGTGGCAGAGATTTTATAGATATCAGAGCCACAGCTTTCCTTTTTGTGGTGTCAGGCAGTTGTAAGGTTAGCAGAGGTTAACCTCCCATGCATTAAATGATCTTTCAGAGCTTTTGTCTTTGGCTTGTATTTATAATTTTTTAAACACCAGAAACCTTATGAATGTTTCATACTGTGAAACGGCATTGCCTTCAAATGGAGACTGCTCCCATCTGAGAGCTCTTTCTACTCTGAGAGGCTAAGCTGCCAGAGGGCACTAAAGGTCAGCCGTGAATTCTGTATCTCTGTCTGTTCTTCCCCAGCTCCAATGAGAACCATGTGGCTTTCCTTAGTGGACACACAGCTCACTTTGAGTTTTCCCAGTGGTCTCCACTGGATGCTAAAACATTAATCACTTGCTTTTGTGGTGTTCCATTTTCACAAGTGGATACGTTAGCACTCAGGAACACACATAATCACAGAATGATTATATGAAGGTGCTTTATTGAAGAGGTCTGGGTGACAGGGGTACACATACCCAAATCTGACCTGATTTGGTTTTGAGTTGAACATATTTTTATACTCCATTGTCATAAAACTTACATATTAATTATTAAACTTACATTGTTCTATTGTAAGCATTGTTTTTACCCAAGCATGGATTTCTCGTGATCTCCCCTAGCCCCCTAACATGGTTCCCCATGTTCTTTAAACAATAATTATATCTAATCACATCTAACAATTGTATCATTTATCATATACTGACTACACAGGTGCAGTTTGACCTGATCTTTAGCAAGCACAAGGCCTAACATTTCTCAGGGCCTACTTTTTCCAGGGCTTTCCAAACCTAACTTTCTTTCTAAGTCTCTGAATTTTCTAAGATTTTAGAACCTTTTACTATCATTTCCCCCTTTGAAAGCATTTTCACCTCACTGTAAGTGAAGTTCTTTGTTTCTGAGTTGATACGTGGTGTTCTTTGAATCCTTGATTGATGTAAATGGTGTCCTGGATGTTGTCACGGAGAACCAGAAGATGGTGGGTGTGGATCTTGTGTCAGTGCCTTTATTATTTTCTGGTTCCAGGACATTTCCTTCCATATTTCTCCTTTTAAAATGCTGTAAACTAACCAAATTGCTAAAAACACCATTAGTAAGATTATCACACTCTCAATGATAGATTTAATCCATGAACTCACATTCCACCCTAACCCTTTGAAGATTTTTCCTAACCAGCTTGTGGTCAAATCCTTTTGCTCTTCATGTGCTCCATGCTCTATTTGTTGCAATTGATTGATGTCATATTCTCCATCTGCAGTTACATTTGGAGTGTGGATGCAGCAATGATCAATCCGTCCCCTTAAAAAAAACCTCACACACTCTATGCTCTTTCAGGACTAATAAGTTGTAATTGTACGTTTAGTTCTTTAAATCTTTCTTGGGTGACTCTTGCTAGTCTATCTACCTGACCAGTTTCTCTATTCTGATAGTTTGCTATCTGCTTTGGGCCCACCCAAATTTCACTCTACTAGAAGGTTCTTGACAAGTGTTATCTTGATTCTATTCCTATCTTAATCCTTCCTAGCTGTGCCTGTGTCTAGCTGCTGAGTTGATTTTACCATTGTTAGCATCCATACCGAGATTAATTTTTGCTTTAGCAATTTTACCAAAGCCTCTGCACCCCAATGACATTTGTTATGTTTAATTTGTAGAACTTCTCTTATTATGAAGGGGGTTAACACTGTTTGTCTTTGTGCAGTTACATACCACTCTCCTGAAATCTTTTTGTGCATTTAGCAAATGTCCCAGTTTCTCATCTTCTATTGAATATTTTGGTTTTGGAGGCAAATTAAATTGAGATACATTAACTTTTAAAGGTATCAATGCCATTGTTGTTTGCACTTCTCAAGCAATCTGTCGGGCTGTCCAGTCTGCTTTTTGATTTCCCTTTACTCAATTCTAGTGTTCTGATTAAGGCAACCAGTTCTGCCCTCTGGGCAGATGTATTTGGTGATAATGCTTTTGCCTCCACTATTGTACTGACTGCTGTTGCCGCATATCCAGTGTATCTGGTCCCGTTCTCCACGATGCTGTTTCCAACTGTAGATAGCTCTCACTCTGGTTGCTCCAGTGGGATGTCTTTCAGGTCTTCTCTTGCTGAATAGGTGTACTCTATTACTTCTACACAGTCGTGCTCTAATGGGCCTTCTTCAATTGTGGTACCTAGGAAAAAAGCTGGATTCAAGAGGTTAGTTGTCTTTAGTGTGACATCATCCTGCCCAGTCAGGATTACCTCAAATTTCATCCTCCTGCTTGGAGATAGCCAATGGCCCCCCTGTTGTTCTAAAACAGTGGTTATCATATGTGGCATGTAGACATTTATGTGTCTACTCATCATGAGTTTCCTAGCTTCTTGTATCAGCATCACAGTGGCTGCAACTGCCCGCAGGCATGAAGGCCATCCAGCACTCATGTTGTCAAATTGTTTGGAAAAGCAGCCTACCAGCTTTTTCCAGCTTCCCAAACATTGGATCAGCACTCCCAGTGCTAGGTGCAGTCTTTCATGCACAAACAGGTGAAAATCCTTGGATGAATCAGGCAGTCTTAACACCGGAGCAGTTGTCAATCCTCCTTTAGTTTGAGGAAGGCCTCCTTCTGTGGTTTGCCCCAGGTAAACAGCTGTGTCTTTTGGGCTTCATGCAGGGGCTTTGCAATTTCTCCATAATCCATGATCCACAGCACCATTCTGTCATCTCAAGGAAAACTTGTAGCTCATGTAGGTTCTGGAGTTCTGGAATGGCACAAATAGCTTGAATATAGTTAGTACCCAGCTTACATTGCCCTTGTGAGATTTCACATCCCAGGTAAATCACAGTTTGTCAGGTAATTTGTGCCTTTTCTTTAGACACCTTATATCCTCCCATTCCCAGTTGATTTAAAATTTCAATTGTTACCTTTATGCAGGTGTAGTTTTCTCTTCTGTAGTTGTCAGTGTATCATCAACATACTGTAACAGCAGGTATTGTTCTCTCCATACTTGCCCATTCTCGGTCCAAATCTCCAGCTCCTTTGCCAGCTGACTTCCAAATAGTGTTGGACTGTTCTTGTATCTTTGTGGGAGTCGTGTTCAGGTGAGCTGAGTTTTCCTTCCATTTTCTAGACTTTCCCATTCAAAGGCAAACAGTTTCCTACTTTCTTTGTCAAGGGGTATGCAGAAAAAGGCATCTTTTAAATCAATTACAGTAAACCATTTCTATTTCTCTTTTACGGATGTTAACAGTGTGCAAAGATTAGCTACCACTGGGTAAATATCTTTGGTTATTCCACTATTGTTCTCAAATCCTGTACTAGTCTGTATTGGTCAACATAGAAATTTGGGCTCTAGTGTTAACTACAGAAGTAATAGGTGCACATTTGGGACCCACTATTGCTATAATCAGTATGTCTCCAGTTTCGTTATTTCTTGTGAGCATTTTAAATACAACCAACCTATTGAGAGACTGCCAGTTTATTCACCAGCCTTCACAGAAGTAAACGTGAACACCGTTTATTTCTATCTTTAGCACACCTTTTATAGGGTTCTACAGGGTCCACGGGCAGAGCAAGCTACTATTGGCTAACACACACAGGTTTACATTTTTTCTCCTACACACAAGGATATTGGTTTGCTTTATTCTCTCTTCTGCAGGAAGGTTTCAAGGACTTTAGCCTTTAATATCACGACTTATTTCAGAGGCTGGTTTGTGCATACAGGCCTTTACTAATATATAAAATATATCAACACCAACCTCCGCCTCTCTGCTCACCCATGAGAGGCAGAGTTACCAGTTTCCCTGATTCTGAGGCTGTATGGGCTCCACTCCCAGAAGCTGAGAAGGAGACTGCTTTGGCTCACAGCCCAGAGCCTGTGGAGGTGTGCTGGGTTATACAATGGGGCATTCGATACAATGAACTTGGGACGATGCCAATTAGAGACTGCTTTACTCAACTTTTAAGTGATAAGCCATCCATTACGTTTCTGGGGATCCCTTTCTTTATCTCTAGTGACCAATACTGGCGGTTAGAGATTTGTTTTCTCCTTTTTGGGCTTTCATTAATAGAACTAATGTATCTAACACCCTTTGCTTTCTCTGATTTTTTTCTTCTGGGATTTTTTACAGGTCCATAATTTCAGTTTTCACAGGTAACAA
>NC_031799.1:52004340-52041658 GCF_001522545.3 Parus major | reverse complement strand
AAGCATGGATTTCTCGTGATCTCCCCTAGCCCCCTAACATTGTTCCTCATGTTCTTTAAACAATAATTATATCTAATCACATCTAACAATTGTATGATCTATCATATACTGACTACACAGGTGCAGTTTGACCTGATCTTTAGCAAGCACAAGGCCTACTTTCCTACATTTCTCAGGGCCTACTTTTTCCAGGGCTTTCCAAACCTAACTTTCTTTCTAAGTCTCTGAATTTTCTAAGATTTTAGAACCTTTTACTATCAGATACTTGAGATTTCTCTCTGGAGTGACTTCACAGCCTTCCATGAATTTTATTACTTTTCATTGCAGTGTTACTGGTTTAAAAATTATTTAGTATTCAGAGCCAGATGGACAATTTTTTGATATTTGGGTATCTTCTCTATCATGTCCATCAGAATGTGCTACCATTTCTCTCTGGTTTAAAACTCCCATATAGATACTTGCTCATTCCTGATCTAGGCGGGTTGACAAAGATAAGGAGCTTCAGATCTTCCCTATCAGCAGGGTCTCTGATACATGTGTACCTTGTTGGCCTTCAAAGCTGGGCACTTTAAAAAAGTGATTGGTGTATGTCCCATGACTCCAAAATTAATTACTGACTCATAGCTTTGCACTCTTACCACAGAAGGTATTTTAGCTTAAGCTCTGTTTTTTTACCAGCCCATAAGCTGTGTATCTTACAGAGATAAGATACATCTATAACAGAACATACTAGGTGTTGTGGACTTACAGAGGGTGCATCAACCTCACTACTGTTTGTCACTTTAAAGAAATGCGGGCATTTCCCTAACTGTGTACTTTACAACAGGCAAGGTTCCCTTCCTCCTGTCATTAGGAGTCAAGCTCTGGTATTGCTGTGGTGAAATCCAGCCTGCTGGTGGTGTCCAAGGACAAAATTAGATATTTTAGATGGATTTAATTGGTCTGTATTTAATTGGTCACTTCATTGTACAGCAATTAGCTGAAGTTGAGGTTAACCTGAGTGATGAATTTTACCTCCGGTATTAACAGGAAGACAGATTTTTCTCATGCTACTGAAACCTATTCTGGGTTCCTGTTGAATGAAGTCCTAGTTCTGCAGTTAGAACACAGGACTCTTTTTCCAGCTTATAAAATGGCAGCAATTCTTTCATGGTGGAAAGTAGCAGATCCCTTATTTTTCTACTGAAGTGTACTATCATCAGGATAATCGATCAGCTGAAGCTGACCTAAAGGTGTGTTCTGCCAAGAGAGATATTTTTGCCCATCCACTCCTGTGCTCCATCTTACAGTGGCTTGGGAAAGTGGGTGGCTCTGGGATGGATGACTTGAATAGGAGATTGTGGAGAATCCCAGGTCAGAGACCATGGGCAGCTCGTTTTTGAGGCAAGCATGGTCTGAGATTGGCTTCATTATTACTTGGCAATTAATTTCTTCCTACATGATTTCAACAGTTCATCTTTATTGGGAAGTCAATGTGCCTCTTCATATTTCACTGCAGTTCACAGAATCGTAGCATGATGATTTTAATTAGTATTTTTACAGAGCGAAGGCTAGTTTATTGGTGTTTGTCTCAGCAAGATCCCACATTAACTTTATTCCTGAAAGATTATGTAATTTTATATTAGTCTTCTAATGGTTTTGAACAAAATACAATTTTATTTCATTTCAGTGGCTTTGTTTTTCTTCGACTGATTTGTCCTGCTATCCTGAACCCACGGATGTTTAATATCATCTCAGGTGACTACGTGCTTCAGATTGAATCTGTACTTTATGCAGCAGGAGACATGAAATCACTGTAATATCTATTGTAACAAAATAGGAAGTTTTTTTGAATGCTCTTTCAAGTCAAGTTATCCACCTAATTTGGCTGACTTCTTAGGATATATACTTTTCACCCTCAAAGGCTTGACTGTGGATATCCGCAATTATATCCATTATAAATGGATATTTAATTATTAAATATATAATTTATAATATATAATATAATTAATAATTATAAAGTCCAAAAAGACATCCATTGTGATATTTAATAATAAAATTTGAGTCAAGTCTAGCATGGTTAAATGTATTTTAGCAGTGTGAAAACTTCAATTATGGGAACTTCAGATGTCGCTTTCAATACAGAGCAATGCCAGAGTTAATAGTTGAAGACAGTGGTATCTCTGAAATGTACAAGATTCATAAAGTTAGTATGTGCCTACAAAGCTTGGAATACATTTGTGCACCTAGAAAATTATTCTTGAGAATTTGTTTCGAATGTCCTGCTTAGATGGCTTCCAGCCACTAGAATGGTGTTTAGACTCATTAAATACAGTTGATCTTAGATATAGAATCTTAAAGATAAGAGAGGCATGGCCTTTGGAAAGGATGAGAAATAGGAAACAGGGTAAAATAAAAAAATCTGATTCAGAAAAACTTTTTTCTTTATTCAAAGATAGTTTTTAAGACAATGTGGCATGTTTTCTACCATCAGTCTTTAAACTTTACTAAATGAGGATTATGTCAAATGAAGCTCTTTTCTCTCACACAGTAATCATTTCTGTACGTGCTTTGGAGAAACCATTTGAGAAACATGGCCTGGAACAAGTGATAATTTCTTTGGCATTTTATTATCTTTGGACAGTTTGTAAGTTAGGTACCTCCTAACTTGCGTTGCACTGTGATTGCAGGTATAAAAAAGCTACTTAAAAATTGGAATAATGCCTTTTGAGCTTGTCCATTACAATCCTGCTGAGTTACCTTGAGCTAGTATTCTTGACTACTGTTAAGAGAAATTTACAGGCCATATAACTCTAAAACCCTGTCAGTGGAATGCTTTCAACCAGGCCATGTACCTTAACTGGAGAGAAAAGTAATTTTGCGGGATACTGCTGGATAATATCACTTCTTGGAAAAGGAAGTTCTTACTGACTTAAGTGGTTAATGTGAAGTGATTATAGTCACATTGATTACAGACTAGAATTTCATTGAAATATAGGCCACAATTGCATGTAACATTCACTGTTTTCCTGCTGCCAGTAATGTAAAACTTGTCAGTGCCCACTTACTTGGGTATAAGCAGAAAAGGAAAATGTAAACTTTCTTCTTCTTTTTTTTTTAATTTCAAAGGTGAATGTTTTAACAAGTAATCCTCCTTTCAGCAAAATTCAAGTTTTCAGCAAATGGTCATTTCACTTGACTCTTAGTAACACTTATTTATTTTGCCTTCTTTTTCTCTGTGCTACTATTACAGAAAATAAGATGATCAGATTAACATGGCTTTTGGACATTACAAAAGCAATATATTTTACCAAGTGACATCTTTCACATGGAGTTGTTTTTTATTAAAAAAGAATCTATGAGAATATGAATGGGAAAATAATTTTTTTTCATGTGACTGCTGTTAATTTTAAATGTAATGGCCAGTGACTCTCTACTTTGCATTCCTGCCAGATTCTCCTTCTCCCACTGCTGCAAGAACACTGACGCTGGTCGCCAAGTCTGTGCAGAATTTAGCAAATCTGGTTGAATTTGGAGCTAAGGTGAATGTAATTGTACATACAATAACTTAGAACTGTGTTTCCTGTACACTTTTCATATGTTCCCATTCAATGCATGCAAAAAATTTGTTGCTATTTTCTCATGCAGAATGTATGACTTTCTCTTCCTCCATGTGACCCTGCATTTAGATTGGTGTTTTCTGTGCTGGAGCACTTAGAAGTTCTCCTGTTTATAGACATAATGAAAGCTGTAAGTCAAGTGTGCCTATTGCACTAATAAGCCCAAGCTTTCAATAAAGTTTCTATTAAAACACAAAGAGAATGTCAGCAGTGACTGGTCTCAGTTTCCAGGCTAAAACATTGCTAAAAATAAATCTGTTGATTTGAGCATAATTAACATGACTTCTGGCTGGCATGAGAAAGTTGTTTCTTTGACACACAGAACTTGGAATGTAAGAGTTAATGACATAACAGGAAAGAAGACACTTGTTCCTGATGATACTTCTGAACATAGAGCATCTGTTCACTGCAAACAGGTATTTAGAGATGCTCACCTTGATGCAAATTTGTATCTGTATGTGTAAGAAAAATTCTGAATCACAGGCTCTCAATCTTCTGAAAACAAGAAAATACCAAATTCTGTAGTCTTTTGACTGGCTGCAACCAGTCATTAGAAATACACTTGAAACAAAGATAACATTATTCCAATTTACATACTCTCTTTGCAGTGTCATTTACCTGACTGCACTGTGTTCACCTCAGATGTGACAATTATCTTGGCACTGATTTGTTAATGAATACTTCTTAAAATTACTAGGAGCCATATATGGAAGGGGTAAATCCATTCATCAAGAGCAACAAACATCGCATGATCATGTTCTTGGATGAACTTGGGGTAAGTAATTAAAAAAAATATTTGCTGAAGTTACATAGCAGAACTGTAGATGAAAATTTTTTCAACATCTTACTAAGTAGCTCAGCAATGCACTAGCTCCCACATAATTCTGAATGCTTTTATCTGAGTACATTTTTTTAATACTTAAAAATTGCTGGTCTATCATATGGAATTAAAACTGTAAGACTTTATGGATTTAGTGCCTCCATAAATGTGAGAAGCTGCAGCAGATTCTGTAACTACGAGACTAGAAATCTGGGGTAAAAAATACAAACCTTTCAAAAACATGTTCTTAAACCATAACTTTTTATATGTAACTTGTCACATAGTTTGGACCAGAGACTGAAATGAATTTTTCTTTAAAAACTATTAGGTTGAGTTTCAGTTAGCACTGGCAAAAGCTTCACAGCATGCATTCTACATATTGTAGTTTGAAAGTGAACTGCTGTCACTGTGTCCTTTTAAAGTAAGTGATAGCTGTAACAGCAGTTAGGTCATCATGTTTCATATATACATACATTAAATCCAAGAATTCATTTTAAAAAGTGAGATGAAAAAAAATGTGCTAAGCATCCTGAATTAATCCTTTAGAAGTGACCTAGAAGACATCTCAGAATACTTAATTAGTGTGGCATTTGAGTAGGTCCCAGATATCTTTTTCTGATTAAATCCCAACTTCTGCATATGATGATACATCAGTTTTAAGTTACAGATTTTACATGAGGTCTCTGAAAACTGTTGGTTTGAAAATACCTGTTGGATTATTCTGCTGTTTTAATTGCAGCATTATTGATTTATCATCAGATCAATGAGTTACTTGATAGGTAACAGCAGATTTTGCTAAATTTTGTTGCTCTTCTCTCATTTTGATTAAAAAAAGCTCTTAATGGATGGATTTTCCCTTCATTCAGAGGGTTTGAGTCTTCACATGCTACCTGTAGGTTTCTGGTCAGCTCAAAGGCAGAGCAACACAAGATCTTGTAGTTAGAATCCTCCTAGCACTACAAATTGCAGTATACTCACAAAACACATGCATCTGAAGAGGAGTAAAAAACCAGAATGCATACTAGAAGGATGGACTGAAGGTTTAGCTGGGAAGACCAAAAGTGGTCTTGGCACCCTACATCTGCTGTCTTCTATTTTATTGAAGAATGTTCCTGAGCTTCCAGACACTGCAGAGCACTCCCGAACTGACCTCTCCCGTGACCTGGCGGCCCTGCACGAGATCTGTGTGGCACACTCAGATGAGCTCCGGACGCTCAGCAACGAGCGAGGGGTGATGCAGGTGAGTTAACACAAATCCTAGGCAGGGGTAACTGTGTCCTGAGTTACACCTCAGTACTGGGATTGTTCTGTGGTATTTCTGCAGCAATATGACTGATGCTGTATTTCACTGGGAAGTTATTAGCTGTGAAGGAAATACTTAATCCATAGTTTTGTTCCCTCATGCAACAAAACCTACTAGGCTTGGGTGGTTTTAAGTTTTTAAGTTTCTGGAGGAAGCCTTAAATCCACAAAATTACTGTCTCCTGACAGACTCTGTGGGTCTTAGTTTTCAGATCTGGATTTTTTTTCAGTTGGGAACCAAATTCACTTTCTTTAGCCTTCTGTTGATACCTTATTTCTGCTTCCTCATTTGCCAGTGCACTTGTATGCTTGGCAAACTGCTGGCAAACTCTAACAGTGTGTTAGCTGTACAATTCCTCCACTTTCCTGTTAACTACAAAGAAGCAGGAAGATCCATGGGAGGGGAATCAAAATCCATAACATCATTTTAAGATTACCCTTATTGGCTAGGGAATCAGACATTTTTTTTTAGTAATATATTTAAACTACTGAGTCACAGGTCTGATAGGCTGATGCTGAAAATGCTGCTCAGAGAGGCATTTTCTGTCTCCAGTAGCTAACATGTAGTTTTTCTTGACTCACTCTCTTTTTACAGCACGTTCTTAAGAAGCTTTTGGCCATTACTGAACTGCTACAACAAAAACAAAATCAGTATTCCGTGTCTAACAACATCAGGTAGCAGCCCTCTACCTGAATTCTGCATGGATCCAGCATGCCCAACATGGCAACTCTCACCAGTATCACTTTCTTCTTGCTCTTGCCAAAAATAGCACACCCTGTCAACATTCCCAGTGATGAGTGAACTATGCAAAAAGAAAACGAAGATCCTGTTGGTGAATGATTGTACCAGCAGCTTTTTTAAAGCTATCTGTGCAGGATATTTGCACTTTTTTTTTTTTTCCCACTTGGAAAGAGTTTTCACAACCTCTGAGCCTTGGTGTACAGTTCACCTTCTGCAGAGAACATGCTGTGACTGTATCTAGGACTTTGAAATTTTCAGCACCTCTGATTGCCAAAGTTTTTGTTGTCTGATTGGAAAAGAATTATATCAACTGACATGAGAAGAAAGGCGTTGTTCTGACAACCACCTATAACTGGATAACATTTCTTACTGTAATTTCTGACTGGTTACAGTAATTGACTTTTGACTGTTTCAACCACTTTTAACTTTTATTTACAGAATTTGATGTTATGGTAGGAACAACCTTTACTGTACACTTTTTATACCATGCTGTTTCTCTTGCTGGAATGATGCTGAAAGAGAATATGCAGAATGGGTCTTGTCAGCTTTATTTTTTTGATGTGCCACTGATTCAGTCTGAATACTTCTTCAATCAAGAACTGTATATCCAAATAAATCACAATGCTTTTGTAAAATGTTTACAACAGTAAATAATTTGAATTTAGTAATTTTATTGATCATTATATCAGACATGCATGCATTCATTAAACCATTTTATAAAATAGGTATTGTTTGGTCTTTTTTGTACTGTAAGTTTAGCATAAATATTATTTTTATAAGTGGAAAGTTTTTGAAATAAATCAAGCTGCATATATCTAGCTGTACAAAAACTGGCTAACTCTGGCTGCTGTGGAAATTTTTTAGTGTTGGCACTGGCGGCATACTTTGAAGTGTTTACACTGTGTCACTTTTTAAGTGTGAGTCCACAGACAACAGTACCCTGTCCCTCTGCCTTAATTTGTACATCATTGGGTGAGAAAGTAGATGTTGAAACACCTTGGGTAGGCTGAGATTTAATAAAAGGAAATTCTTTCCATGAGTGGGGTGACACATTGGCAGAGTACCAGAGAAGCCAGATATGCCCCAATCCCAGGAAGTGTTGAAGGTCATGCTGGATGAGACTTGGGAGAAACCCTGTCAAGTGAAAGGTGTCCCTACCCATTGCCATAAAGTGTTTAAAAATTTGAATAATAAAATATGCTGTTGATTTAGAGTGCATTTCATCATCATCATGTGCTACTTTCTAGGCAGTGATATAATAATAGGGAATAAAAGATTCAGTGACTTTTAAAGTGTTCAAGATTAATGAGATAACCACTTAAGTAATTTTATTATATGAACACTGCCATAAACCTTCATAACACCTACACTGTTTTTCCTATTTATCAGAACTGCCAAATTACCGTCACGTAAAATCATACACAGTGGCTCCTGCTGTGTTGCCCTGGTCTCCAGCTGGAACAGCTTCTTGAAGGTGAGAGCTCCCAAATATCACATGTATGGCACTGGGCAGACATATGTCATGCTTTTCCATAGTGACAATATACCTGTTTGCAAGACCTTGTTACTAGAGAAGTCTTTTCTTAGCATTGTCCCATAACCCTGCCAAGCCTCTATTCAAGTGCATCTCAGAGAAGTAATTGACCTTTCCATCTGTCCTACTTAGATCTTTAACAGAGTGTATAAAAGGGATTATTTTGTGGATTTAGTTGCTTTGGTATAAGCAACACAACATGATAAAAACACAAAATGGAAGAAAGAGCTGTCTACCTAATTCACCTTTTACACACAAAATGCAGCAAAGAGAATGAAACTGGGGAACACCCAAAGCTGCATACAGGTGTATGTATTGTAGAACTCTAACAGGGTCTATGGCAAGGAAATAAATCAGCTAGTGCTCTAACAGTACACTGCAGCCACATCAAACTGTTTCTGAACCAAAACTGAGGGCCAAATTTCTTGAAGGAAATCTTGTAGTGTTGGACCTGTAATGGATGAAGGTTTAATAGAATAACATCCTACTAATTTTAGGAAAGTAAAAGGCGTTACTGACAAAGTAAAAATTAAAAGCACAAAGACTTTATGACATATAATAAGAAACCTGTGGCAGGTAGAGTCACACCTGACGCCAGACAGTAGCGCCTGCAGTGGTAGGAGTCGATATGCCTTCAAAGTAATGCTGAATCCACAAGATCATCATCAGTCCACTCTTCCTAACAGAAGGGAAAATACACAACACCTTGAGTGATATCTGCATGTGATGTGCTCCTTATGGTCTAGATTTAAGAACATACAGATGCCAGGAACAGAAAACTAAAAAAATATTTTAACCTGGGGCAAGTCAGGCCTTTAACCTTAAAGCTAGTTATCCATACCTGAGCTTACAATCACAGACACAGTCATGTTAGCAGCCCCTTTTCAGCACCTGAGATCGAGAAGCATGAACTTCACGTTGGATGACTATGCAGAGATTTCCTAAACAGTTCATACTGCACTTTCTACTAATGTCTTGTGCTTTTCATGGCTTTGTCACCTTGGTAGCTGAGTCATCTGTGCTCAACCATTACCTTGTATATTTTTTCTATCACTTCAAACTGATGAGCTCGCCATACCACTTCTGGCTTTCATACTGATACTAACCTTCAGCTGCAAACAGTTAAATTCAGAAACATCTTAGAAACAGATCAGAATTGACTGTGCACTTGTAGACTACAGTCCAGTGTCAGCTAACTGTAGGATTAATGAAGCCATTAATAAGGTATGACCAGTTTGCTTACTCTGAAAGCTTCCAAAAAGTTTAACACACTTTCTCCTTTATGTCCCAGCCAGCTCAGATCTGCTCTTTCATGTGGTAATTACTAAAAATGAAATTACACAGGTAGAAACCCAGTTCAGGTACATCAGTAATGAAAAATTCTGAGTTTCAGGGTCTCTGGAAGTGTACGAGAGTCTATCATTAAGTGCTGTAGATTATGTGAATATCCCATCAGGTTATTCCTTTGGAAAATAGTTATAGATAAGAATTAAAAAGAAGCTCCAAATCAAAACTGTCTCAAACCATAGCAGACTAACTAATACAAATTACATTGGGGCAGGGAACAAGTGAAACCTCCAAAGCTTATACAGAGCTGCTTTCTAAGTCATTGAAGTTTTCCAAGTGCCTGTTTTATAGAATTCCCAGTTTCAATATACTTCTGAAAATTGGCATTTGGAATAAAAACTAATCAAAAGATTGGCCACATTTTGTTAGAACATACCTTCAATGCTGATTTTATTATAATCTTTTTTAAATAATTTTCTTAGATCTTAATTTTACACTGTAACATCTACATACCATGATAACCTCTAATAGCAGGAGATACAAGTCTTGTATTTTATCTTTAGATTTTGAGAGGTGACCCTCTTCAGATGTTAGCACGTTTTTCTAAATGCCACAGTCCAGTTAAAAAGTGTTCTTCACCTCTGCCAGCATGGACTCTCCAATTTCTTGTCCATGTTACAGACAAAAGCTCTGGAAGGTGTTCATCTCAGATGTGAAGGACCTTAATTCTGTTTTTGTTTGTTGAGTCACCCTCATCAGTTTATTTCTATCTTATTTATACATGGTCTTACAATGCAAAGTACTAGCTAC
Organism: Parus major; assembly: GCF_001522545.3. Lineage (NCBI taxonomy): Eukaryota > Metazoa > Chordata > Aves > Passeriformes > Paridae > Parus > Parus major. The sequence continues at coordinate 52,031,564 of NC_031799.1, read as the reverse complement.
CCATTTATAACTTACGCAGCCTTGTTAACAAATTGTCTTGACACAAAAAAGTGACAACACTCTACACTGCTTTGAGCAAGAAACCAAATAAAGTAAATAAAAAGTTTCAAAGCACAAGAAACAGCAGGCCTGCATGTTCATTCCCCTCTCCATAAAAGACGGGTGTTCAAGAACACTGTCAAGTGCAGGCAAGTATTAAATCTGGCTCATTTAAAGTGGAAGAAAAAAGTTGAAAAAGGTTCAGTCTGAGCAACAAATAAAATCATATTACAGATGTTTACCTCAGTAGCTATTCACTTTTGTCTTTGCATTAACGGTGACAAAAACCAGGAAAAAATAGGTTTACTGACCTCATCCATTTTGCATTTCTTTGTGACATATTCATCATCTTCATAACCTTTCCTCTTCTTCCTAACCCAGAAGAAAAGTGAAATGCTTAGGTATTTTTTTAAGTTAAGACTCTCTTTATTTGACCCCAGGATTACATTATGGACATGCTCGTCCCATAAAAAAATTACCAAAGCCTTGGCATGCAGCTTGCTGGAAGTTCAGGGTGCATACTGAAGTGAAATGGGAAGAAAAGAAAAATCAGGAAGTCCTTTGCCATCCATGTAATTCTTAAGAAAACCTTAAGCCTTTACAGCATTGTTTTTTAATCACCCGATTTTAAAGGCCTTAGTTCTCATTACATACAGCATCAAGTGGCCACACCTTAGAAGCCACCCGGTATTCCAGTTTTGTGTTATAAAATAGTCAACTTGCCCTGCGAATCAGCACTAAAGAACCTATTTACGTATTACTGAAAGCAGTACTTTTGAGTCTTGGATCTCAAGATTCCACTAGATACAGCAAGAAGGCAAATGTGTGAACATTTAAGGGTTTTCATTTTCCATCACTCACACAGGTAAGAAAATATTAATGTTCGTATGCCAATAAAACAGGCTGAAGTTTAACCACATCCAAGATATACTTACGGATTTGTATTAAATGCAAGGTCCAAGCTGTGACACCTCTCTAACTTCTGTTTTAGAGCAGCAACCTCTTCAGGCCTTGGCAGTTCATATTTTTTGATGAGATTTTTCATGGCTAAAAGGGCAACAACACAGCTGTAAGCACACAGATAATTTCTGTTCTGCCTTGCTGTGTTAGGTCTGCATGGCAAGATACTGGCAGTGGGGGGCCTACAGGGGTGGGTTCTGTCAGAGGCTGCTGGAGACTCTCCCCATGCACAACAGAGCCAATGCCAGAGGGCTCCAAGATGTATCAACCACTGGCCAAGGCGAAGCCTATTACGTGACAGTGGACATGCATCTGTGGTAAAAGATGTAAAGGACAAAACGCAAATGCCAGTGCAACATGTAAGTGCTGCTAGAAAGAGGAATGAGAATATATGACAACAGCCCAACATCTACCAGGGTCAGTGAGGAAAGTGAGGAAGAAGGTGCTCCAGGCACTGAAACAGATGCCCCTGCAGCTCCTGGTGAATCAGCTGTGCCCCTGCATGGAGGTCAACAGGAGTGTGGAGCGTGCAGCTGCACCTGCAGCCTGTAGAAGAGACAACTTTGGAGGAAGGTGGATGTGCCCAAAGGAGACTGTGACCACTTCGGAATACCACGCTATATAATATACCATGTTGGGAAGAGAAACCTACACTACAGAAGGTTTACTAGCAAGATTTGTGACCCCAAGGGAGACCTGCACGGAAGCATCCTATTCCTGAGGAGCTGCATCCTGTGTGATGGACCCACATTAGAGCAGTTCATGAAGAACTGCAGCATGTGGGGGGGACTTACATTGTAAAAATTTGTAGTGGACTGTCTCTGGGTAGGGACGCCACACTGCAGCAGAAGTGAGGAGAAAGGAATGGGAACATACAGTAAGCTGCCTACAGTCCCCATGCACTGGAGGGAGAATTGAATCAGGAAGATTCAACTCAGGAGTGAAAATGAATCCAGGGAGAAGGGAGGGGTGGGAAATGTATTATTAAGATTTGGTTTTCATTTTTCATTGCCCGACTCTGATTTGATTGGTGATTAATTAATTTCCCCCAGTTGTGCCCATAACAGTGACTGGTGAGTGAACTCTCCCTGCCTTTTACCTGAGTTCATGAACTTGTTATTTTCTTTTCTCTTCCCTGCCCAGCTAGGGAGGTCAGTGATTCAGTGGTCACTTAGCATCCAGCTGAGGCCAACCCACCACAGTTGTGAATCACACAACCTTATCCAGTCTCTAGTGTGGCCGAGTATTGTTTATGTCACCAAGTGAGGCTTGAGCCAACAGTTCATCCTTCCTTCCCTCACTGTAACTAAACTGAAACAAGTCTCCACCATCACTGATGGTGGATTTCCTTACGGCAGAGTTCACATTACTCTGCAAGCAAGCTTCAAAATACAGAGGAATTTTTTGCAATCAACATTGTACCTGCTGTCCTAAAAAACGTAAGTTCCAGTCTTTTTAATATTGTAAATTAAATTTACAAGTTTTTCCCTCTACCACCAGTACTCTGTAGAAGTTCTTTACAAATGCTTGAAAAATTTCCTTCAAACCATCTTATGAGCTCTTTGGGCTAAAGCAACCATCCACAATAACTGAAGTCAAGGGTAAGTGATCTCAGCACTCCCTTCCATCTCAGCAGTGAAGTCTGAAGACTCAATTTTAGAAGACCAGGAAGTAAACAACAACTTAAGTTTTAAAAATTAAAGGTAAATTGAATTTGTAGACCCTGTCTACTTGTATGGTGCATTCATTGCTCATGTCAGCCAGCCTAGTTTCACTGCCACCACTCCCATTTGAAGTGCATACATTAGCTTAACACATTTAGTAACTGATTACTTACTAGGAATTTCACATCACAACCCTTTCATTTAAATACAAAAAGGTAATAATCAGTGTACTACACTCCCTTTTAGCTCAGCTAAACCACGGCAGTATTCTTAATATTGGTAAAACACACATATCTCACAATAATGAGGCAAAGCAGCTTCTGAGACATCTTATAACTGCAAAACAGATGTGCAGTATGAATACTGGCATATCACATTAATCATTTAGCTTACAAAAGGTACCTTCTAGTGGTAGTAGTTGTTATATGCAGGCTTTGCCTGAAGCTCTAATGTTTAAGATACGGTGACTTAAAAAGCAATTTAGTTCTGTCTTATAGAAACTATTACCCAGTTCTCAAAATAGATTTCTCACTTTTGAATCAACTGACTAGCACGTACGTTCTGAAAGCATCAGGCAGGTTCTCTGCCTATTAATTTATTTAATTTGTTCATATGCATTTGTTTAACTTATTTGTTCATTTTGTCTCAGTCTTTTTTCCCCTTCCATCCACATGCTAGGCAGTTAATTCTACTGTCTGCAGTTTACTTATACATGCCTTAAGGTGAAGAGAACCCTTTGAAGCACACCTTTCTATCTAAAGCTTTTGTAATTTGGAAGAAGATGTTTTTTCCTCCTTTCGAAATATTCTTTATCAGACTTTTCCAATGTTTACTTACATTTCATGTCATCTAGTAATCTGGATAAGCTTGATCTGTTTTCTTTCAGCATAAGACTTTCTGATAAATAGCTGCAAAGAGACATGAAAGAATAAAATTTTAAAGTGTCCTAATAATTTGTGGCAATTATTGTGAGTTAATAAAAAGAGTATTATTCCTTACTAACATCTCCTGGAGTTTTATAATTAGACAAGTAAGAACATGTTGTTTACTTAAGTGGTATAAGTGATAAAAAGCAAATCTGTGACAGTAAGGTGATAAAAGTATTCCCCCAACCACATAGAAATAACGCTGCCAAATTAGACATTTCTAAGACTCATGAAGCTAAGTCAAATTAAGTTTAACATTCTGTGACATCACACTATCGTACAATATCCCCACAGGACAAGTGAACACTACAGTGGTTTTCAGAATGACCAACAGCAGAGCTTGCAAGACAGGCCTGTTTCTTTTGGCAGCTGAAAGCTATTACTAAACACTGTCTTGCATGAGCCTATGGGTCCCTTCCTCTTCCCAATGAGATCCAACTTCTCTTTAGGAAGAACACTAATGCACACTGCCTGGATAAAACAGACACGAACAATGCTCCTCACCAATACCCATAACAACCACAGAGTTCTATCCCATCCACCATGAGAGCAAGAGTTTTTCCAATTCCCACATGTTCTGTACCACCTCTGCAGCTGCATCTGATTAATTACAGGTCCACAGAATATCAGCTGCATCATCACCTCTTATCATGTCTAGCAGCAAAAACTCAAACAGTAAATAACAAGGTTATAAAAAATACATGCTGCAGACAGGTAACAAAGACTTGAATTCTTCCTGAATGTGCAAAATTCAGACATGTGGAGTCATGCAGTATCTGCAAATCATTTTAATTCCTTTTGCAAGCATGGTTTTCTAAATTTTGGGCCAAGCAGTACGGAATACAGATCTAGGAATGAGATCGAGTTTCAAGTTAAAGTAAGCATCTAAATGTTTTTACACAATTCTGAGAAGACTGAGACCTGTGGAGAATACTCCCAACACTCCTTCTTTTAGAACTAGAGAGATATGAGATACATTTAGAACAGATGGAAGATTTTATTTTAGAAAAACTTTTTGGATTTAAAGCAGGTGTAAACACTCCAGATGCAAAATGCTCACAGGCAGTGGCATGGCATTAAAACATGCCCGGTGCAGCTCCATTCAGCAGCCACCTTAGCTGTTCATCTGGAGAAAAGTGTATGTTTTGTCCTTAAGAGAACTAAACCAAACAAACTACACATTTCAGCAAAGCTGTCAAAGTGTTTGATAATGCCTGCACAAAGACCAGTGGCAAGGACACAGAAGGGAAAGAGAAGATTGATTTAAAGCAATGCCTTGGCCCTGGTTCATATCCATGGAAAGTGAACTGTTGCAGCAGCCAAACAGCATGCCCATTAGCTGTCATTCAGTTGACTCTCCGTTTCTACTGTATTTCCACTTCCCTCTGTAACCCTCAAACTGAATCTGAAAGTCCTATGCTGTTCTAATTAAGGCAAAGTCATTGGGGTTTCTTTCATAACTTATGCAAAGGAATATAAAAACCCAGGCAGCACCTAACTGCTTTCATCACCTATTTGCGAAAATTAACAGTACCACTGCCATTCTAAAACATAAAGAACACACAAGTGCTATCAGTCAGTAAATACAAAATTCTAGTAGTTAAGAATGTCTACAGCAACACAACTTGTTTATGCAAGAAACAAGTAAGAAAGAAAATACTAATAATACTAAGATAATACTAATATGAGAAAGAAAATACTACCTTTCCATATTAATTCCTGCTCTTGAGCCACTAGATAATATGGCAGTAAGAGCGATCTGTGAGGGAGTGAAGAGTAGATAAGCATCTGTCAGAGCCACTCGGTTAAGAAAGTCATCTGCTGCTTTCCTCAAAACTTCAGGATTTTCCAGCACTGGATAGCGAGTCTATAAAGTAAGGATTTAGGAAAATAAACAGCTGTTAGTCATTCCTGTTCATGAGCTCAGAACACACAATTCAACAGTATTTTATAAAGCTAAAAAGTAGCTGACCATGTTTTTATTCCAAAAATACCCTAAATAACTTAAAGACACAAGTAAAACAACTATCTTTCAGGTATTTGACTCCCACTATAGAAATTAGATCTTTTAAATCACAGGCACAAAAGGAAATAAAGTTTTTAAGACAATGCATGCCACACTTGTATTGCTTTACTACACATGGCATAAAACCTGTATATGTAGCAGAGAGTATTACCTTAATATCAATTAGAAATCCCTCAAATGGCCTGTATGGATTGTGGATGATGAGATGGAAGTTCAGTTGCTGAATAAGCAGCAGTTCATATTCCAGTATTTGTTCAAGAGCTTTCTCCTGTCCAAGAGGACTTTCTTGAAGGTTGCCAACAAACTGTGCACTGGATACATTAAATTCATCTACTTTACAGGCCAAAAATGCACATGTTAACCTTGGAGAGACAAAAAAAACCAAAAAAATCAAACAACTAACATATGCAGCATCCATTCTCCTATCAAGACTTCTGCTCAGAAAATTTGTGTATCTTTAAAACACCATGTTCTGAACACAGCAAAAGTGTAGTGAAACTGACCATATTTTGTCTTTACTCCTACTTAAGCTCTCAGATTTTCTTTCTTGGTTTTTTTCAGTCTTTACAAATATAAAGATCACCTCTAATATACCATTTGATAGAGTAACTCAAGAAGTGTTGACAACTCACATTATTATTCGAGGATGATACTCCATCACTGAGTTATTGAGGTAAAAACGTTTGAAATACATACAAGCTGTTCCCTAAATTGAAAGAAATGGGGAGGGAAAAAATAAACACGGGTTCAGAAAAAAATAAATATAAGTACATAAAAATAAAAAAAAACCCCACAAACCAGACAAGTTTGGATATATATTACAGGCATACAGGATACATTGAGCCACTAAGACACATAACAGCCATTATTTGTCATTAAGTATTTCAAAGTCTTTATTTTTGCCTGCAAGAACCTTACACTATACCTGCCATACAAAATAATTTTATTTTTAAGCACCTTTTGGAAAATGATGCTTAAAACTCCCAACAGTATCTTCATGAAAAAAAATTGGCATTAAAATAAAATATAAAAATCAAAGGCTGAAAAAAATCATCTTTAAAGTTGCGTGCAATTCTAACCATTTGTCTTTTTGTCTTTTTACATCAGTAAATTTTGCAGCATGTTTATCAGCATGGAAGCCGATGCTTTCCAAAATGAGACTCTGCAGGGGCTACTTCTCAAACATCAGTCTGGCTTCACAGAACATGCCATGGCAGCGACTGCCATCTTTCAAAGGTATCCTCGAGCATGGCACTCTTCACCACACCTGCTTGAAAAAGGGAGGACTAACAGAGGACAATGTAAATCATACATCTTAATAGCTTAGTGAGAGGCACAATTTCATTCCATTCTTCAGCTCTTCCGCATTCAAGACAAGTTAAGTTCAAGGTAATTTTGTTTCTCCTTTTAGGTTAATATTTTGCGAGTACATGATCCAGCTTATTTTGTGGTCAGAGAAGCATTAATGCTGGAGAAACAACTGAACGACAGCCCAAATTTGGGACCGTCTCCTTTAGCTATTGGGAGGTTGTTTCTTTGTATCATAAAACATTACCATCAACCATCTACGACTATTTTGTTTCTACTCTGTGCTAAAGGGAAACAAAACAATTCAGTCACCCAAGCGAGTTTAAGAGCCGTAAGCAAAAGATCACGATGAAAAACATCAGGTTTTTAAATGGCTAAAAGTGTCAGAAAACCAAACAAAAACGATAAAATCGTCCACAGACTGTAGTACCAGAAAAGATAAAAGAGGCTTTAAAGATACTCGCCCCCTCAAGAACAATCCAAGCAGGCAGCAAGCGAAGGAATAAGGGAGGGCCGAGGCTGCGGCTCCATCCTCGCCTGGCTTACCACAACGGACCGCGGCATGGCGGGCTTGAATGCGCCGCAGAAGTCCAGCAGCCTCTTCTCGTAGTACTTGCATAGCGCCAGCTCCTCGTGCGGCTCCAGCAGCACCGGGTCGCCCTGCGGCACCTTGGGAGAAGCAAAGCCGCGCCTGAGTCCGCCACGGTCTCACCATGCCGTGCCGCCCCGCTCCCGCAAGCCCTGCGGCCTCGCAAACCTTGCCGCTGGCCGCCGCCCTGGCCCGGGCCCGGCGGTTCCCCTCGGCGCGGCGCCGCGCCAGCTCCTCCTCGCCATGGAAGGTCCAGTGCCGGCGCTGCGTGCTGCTGTGGAACATGGCCCCGCAACATGGCCGCGCCCGCGCGCGGCACGCCGGGAGCCGCCTCAGCGCGCCGGGCGGGCCCGGGAAGCGCCAGGGCGGGAGAAGGACGTTTCCGTTTCCTTTTCTAGACTTTTCGTTTTTAAGGACGAGTTCTGACAAAACTGCGTTTCATAAACTTTTGCGGAATAGCAGCACTTTAGTGTTTCTCCTTCGGTTTTATTCAAATAAACTTGCAGGTTTACATTGCACTTTGTGCACCCTCACCTCGAATTCTGGGGGCAGTTTTGGGCGCCACAATGTAAGACGGACATTAAACTATTAGCACCCAGAGGAGGGCCACGAGGATGATGAAGGTGTGGAAGGGAGACCAAGTGGCTGAGGTCACTAGGTCTGTTCAGCCTGCAGAAGAGGAGACTGAGGGGAGACCCACAGCAGCCTACAACTTCCTCAGGAGGGAAGAGGAGGGGCAGGCACTGATCTCTCTCTGTGGTGCCCGGTGTACCTCAAGTTGGGTTGGGGCAGGCTTTGGTTAGATAGCAGGAAAGTTTTTGACCAACAGGGTGGTTGGCCGCAGGAACAGATTCCCAGGGCAGTGGTCACAGCACCAAGCCTGATGGATTCAAGGAGTGTTTGGACAATGCCCTCAGGCCCGTGGTGTGATTGTTGGGGTGCCCTGTGAGGGCCCAGGAGCTGGTCGTGGCTGGGTCTTTGCCAACTTAGCATATTCTGTGATTTTGCTCCCTTTGGTTCCTTCAGTAGTCTGCTATCCCCAGATAACCATTATATATAAAATCCGATTATGCTTTTAAGGAAGCAGCATTTCTTAGCCTCATGCTTCAGCCATGAATTTTAGATATTACTGTGTAGTAGCTAATATTTGTATTTTAAGTATGTGAGGAAAGTATGTAAAATATACTTTTGTGGACAGTCACAGGACTTGCAGTTAACAAGTGTTACCCAATAAGTTACATTCTTTTAAAAGGAGTTTATGCAGCAGTGAGGACAAATTCTTTTAACTTTAACACAATAGTGTTTGATCTTTATCTAGGATTAATGCTCTGTCGGTGCTTACTACAAATGCCAGAGATTAATGTGGCTTTGCATTAACTCTCTACATCTGTGACTAATAAGCCTTGCGCCAGCTACTGTGGGAAATTACATAACTTTTCTCATAATTTTTCTAATTAATTCTTTTCATTCTCTCTTCTAATTACTTGTTTTAATTATTCTGAAGCAGTGTAATTTTCCACTCTGTCATGTGCCACTGTAGCCAGCATTTAGCAAGGTTGTTGTACGCTAGTATTGTGGGAACATGGTTTGGGAAAACTACTGAAAATTTAACATCTGCTAGAACAAGTGTAATCAACACTTTGATATGTTTCAATGATTTCAGACCTAGAAGGATGTTAACAAAGCCTTGGAAGGAGACCTATTGCTGAAATGGGACACAGGTAATGCAAAATTCATGGACCACAAGGACATCTTCCAGAAATTCAAAATAAAGAAGAAACTAACAAAGTCAGTTCAGTACCTTCTCTGTTTGGGGGAAAGATAATAAAAAGATGGAAGAACAGGGCTAATTAGCATGAGAAATGAGAAAACAAACAAATAAGAGATAGACTACTAATTAATGAAGAGAATTATGGAACTTACAGCCAATGATCATTAATTTATTTGCCACAGTGTATAAACGGTGAAAAGTTTTGAAGGTGGATGTGCATATTTGGTGAAGCAATCTCCACGCACCCAATACGATGAATAAATATCAGCTTTCTAATGGAACAAACTGGTTGGAGAGTTTGTTTCCTGGTTTTTAGTGACAAAGTGATTCCTTGCAAGCAGACATGGCAAAGGTACTTTTCCTAACTACACAAAAAATAATTCTATTATCTACAAAGTCAGAATCCATCAGTACTTTGCCTTAAAAACAGCAATTCAGCACATCTAACATACCAACAGTTTGAAATCTGACCAAATATGAGTCTCAAGAGCCATATGTACAAAAAATACCAAAAGGGTGTTGCGCATCTAATTATGACAGTTCTGAATAAATAAATAATGCATATTATTCTAATATTAGGTTTACTGAATGACAATATGTTTTTTCACAAAATCACCCCTAGAGTAAAATGTAGGAATTGGAATGAAATTTGTGAAAAGAGCAGTACAGATGATAAAGCAGATTTTTTTTTCATTTTTTTAAGGCTCCATTTCTTTTATAGAAAAAATATACTTCCATTTTCTTTCACTTTTCAGAAACTTTGAAGGTGTGTGGGTTTAAGGATACTGAAGAACTGTGGACTTTGCTGACTGTAGTTCTTTAACTGGTATCAGGAATTATTAGTGATTCTAAAATTCAGTCTGAAAATGGACAAAGGCAGACTTAAATAACACATTTGGAAATGTAATAATAAAATACTCAGAAAAACTTTTGGTAAGTCTGTGACCAAGCTATGAACAGGAATTTACTCTTTCTAGTCCTCTGTTGTTTCTTTCACAATAGCACTTTTCACAACCTCTTTCCCAACAACACAATTTTAACGTATTATCTTGTAGTCAAATAGGTTAATAAAAAGTAGAAATATCGAAGTGTGATTTTTGTGCAAGTAATAAGATCTACAAAGAATGGTATTGAATACACTGATAAAGTGCAGAATTAATATAAATTTTTTTACAAAATTACAAAATATAATTACAAGAACTCAAAAGTCTTTTGGAAACTGAGGTCTAAAGTTTTAACACACATCAGTTTTATTGTGAAATACAGAACCATGTTGAGCCAAGTACATATGGGCAGCTGTAAAATTAGAGATACAGTCTGAATTATCATAAGTAGCTGTATGAGTTATTAATCAGTTGCTCAACTCATTCAAATGTAAATGCTAGAGTTCTGTCCTTTACGGTGGTTTTAAACATGTCATGTGCAGGGATATTTGTTCAGAATGATGCAAATAGCAAGGTAGCCAAGCAAAACTTACCAGCTAATAGAAGCTGTACAATAGCCTAGGTGTTACGGTGTGTTCAACAATTTCTCAGAAAAATTGCCTGAAGGTGTAAATAAATATCTATCACCTGAATATGGAACACAGTATAATTTGCCTGCTTGTATCAACAAATACCACAGAGGTATTCCTCCTGATGTTTTTATGACAGCCATGGCTGCTATAAGTGATCTTTATTTTTCTGCTTGGGGGATACAGCAAATCAGAATCTCTTGGAAGATCTGGAGGAGACCAAAAAGAACGACACACATCACCTAAGAAGGGAAAGGTACCTGAAGCACAGAGGCTCAGTCTGTAGAGTTTACTGTTGAAAATAAACTTTCATAAAACCATTCAACTTTGATGTTAGTAGTGTCTTCTTGGAATACTATGTGAGGAAGTGGATTGTGAACACGAGTACAGCCCTTCAGCTGAGTTATAGTTAATGCAACTAAATTAACATAATGGATTTCCTGATTTTTATTATCATCATTATTGTTAAGTCACACTGCAGATGCTCACTAGCCTAAAACATTCAAAGAAAGGGTTAACCTTGTTGATGCTACTGGAGAGGATTAAAAAGCTTTAGAGGTAAAAACACATTGATTTATTCTCATACGATGTCAATACTTGCTATATTTATTGCTGCTGAGAAATTACCAGTAGAACTAAATTTAATATTTTAAATATTATATTTTAGTTCTCACTCTTTGAATGTATTAATATCACTGGTACTTCTTGGTTTTGCAGTGTTTGGCTATCAATTGTCCTAGCACAGAAGCTAGTTAAAATAAAATTATCTTTCTTGCTTTTGCTAAGTAGTGTTTTACTTTTATTTGATCTCACTGGTATCAATGAGATTATTTCATTGAAGGAACTTTATTCTATATTCTTAAAATTTCCATTCAAAGCACTACAAAGTATGCATATAAAGCTATAACTCCTTGTATTTAGTATGGAATACAGGGACATAAACCTTACAATCCTTAGTAGAAACACAGACTTTAAACAAGCAAGAAATGGACCAGAAACAACAGTTTGGAATTTGTGACATTTCAGTTATTATATACTAAAGAAAGCCTTCTTGTAACAGCCCAGCCCTGACCTGGATAGTAAGGCCATCTGCTACTGTTGTTGGGATTTCCCGATAGTGGCAGCTTCAAGCAGAGAGACAGGCTTGATCCAGTCACTGAAGAGGAAACCTTTAATAAGCCCAAAAACAACAAACAGGACACTCAACAAGCAACAGGGGGTGAGCTGGAAAAAGCAGGGTACAGGGTTGGGCATTTATACACTGTGGGACATGGCGGAGTTAAGGTGGGATCTGAGGGAAGGATCTAATAAGAACAAATGGTTAATATTATAATCATTGCAGCAAAAATTAGCCAATGAGAACATAAAGAACAAGGAACTTTCTAGTACTAGTTAACATATAACCCATTGGGGAGTCTTGAGGGCGGACTTAAAGTCCCCTCATAGAGGGAGAATTTTATCAAGGCTTGGAATCAAGCCATTCTTCAGCCGGAGCAGTCCCAATACCTTTTGCATTTAACAATGTACAGCTTCAAAAATACATTGTGTACAGTCTCAAAGAAATCACAAATCACGATTGCAAAACTGAAATATGATGAAGCAGAGATGTTTGTTTATTAAATTTGGAGCATTCCATTAATTCAGCGGGGAGGGCTGTATTCCTACGGAGCAATCACAATTCATTTTGAGACCATGCAAGACATCTGTTGGAGTCAGCATGAATTTGCATAAAGCCTAAGAGCCAAAGATGGCTTTTGTGGAGAAGAGTGGTTATTTTTGTCATTCTTCACTGATGTGTCTTCAGTCATTCATGGAGAAAGTTCTGTTGCTTCTGTCCCTTGTTTCTTATTTTTCCTGCTCTGTTTTTTTCCCCATACTTGATTTACCTTGGTGTTCTTGACCTTTGTTCTAAATTTCTTCACAACTACAGTCTTCTCACCCATTTCACTCCCAATATGTCATCTCATAAAGATATATTTATTGATACTGATGGTGAACAGTCATGACTGGACTTCTGGATGAGTTAAGAAGCTGAGAACTCCCTGGAGTTAAGAAACTGAGAACCTGGGCTTTCGAGTCACTCATACAACTGTATTCACATTCAGAAAGTGCAGCGGTGGCATGTTTGCAAAGCTTTCTTTGGAACCAAGTGTCCCTGAATTGTACTTTAAAAGTAAGAGCCACCTCCTTAAGCAACACCCTTGCCCTCCCTCCCCCATTGCCGCTACTCACACCTGGCCACACGAACCCAATACATAAGCATACTTTCAATACAGAGTGAGTAAATTAATTAGAATTATCTCCTTTCTGAGCACCTAGATTCAGAGTCTCTCAGCTTTAGGACACGGTGAGAGCAGCTCTCTGACACATTTGGGCAGTCCAGACAATCGGCACCTGGCACAAATTAGATGCTAAAAAAAAAATAAAAATTTAAACTAAATCAGACGTTCTTCCTGGTTCGCTGAGGGGAGCGGCTCGGGACCGGCCCGACCCTCAGATCTCGGGTTTCGGGGGCTTCTCCTGCGGCAGGGCAGCTCCAGGGCAAGGGAGCCCGCGGGGAAGCGGCGGCTCTGGGGGGAGAATCGAGTCTACAACAAAAATGTCAGTAACAGCAGAGGCAGAGGACTGGCTCAGGTGCCTCCCGAACCGCAAGGAGCGGTCCTTGACCGGCGCCTGCGGGCACCAAGTGCAGCGGCTGAAGAGGTAGTGACTGTCCTGCTGCCTCCTCCTGGAAGTGACTCTGTGCTGGCTTCCCTACTGACAGGACTGCCATGATACAGAAACCCAAGTCATGCTGCGACGCACCGAATGTTTTACACCCGTGTGCTTTACTCTAGAACACATAGTTTCCTCAGAAACAGGTCTCATCTGTAAGAAAAGGTAGTGGATACTAAAACCTCTCAAACTCATTGGTGCAATATGACACTGGGATTAATTTTAAGAAAAACATAATAGCAAGAAGAGATATGTGGTCTGAATTTATTGACACTACATCTGATCTTCCATGACTTAAGGGCATTTTGTTTTATAACACTCAGATTCCATCTGAATAAGGTATTCTAGAAACGGACATTCCACATAATCCAGAGACAGACTCTTATTTTCTAGGTTTATCCAGTTCATGTTCTACATCCTCATACTGAGGCACAGTTCCTGATCTGAGACTCTGAGAAAACTTTTTTGAAAAATTCTAAGTATTTCAAATGACAGATGTTGTCTCTTCATTTTCCATGGTGTAGGTACACCAGTCAAGTGGAGATTATTTGGTAAACACTAAAAATAAAAACTAAGATTATTTTATTTATTTATTTATTTATTTATTTATTTATTATTTTATTTTATTTTATTTTATTTCTTTAATAATTAGTTACTTTGATCTCCAGTAAAGGTCCAGATTAATTTGGATTAAAACAATGGATTAGGACTACAGAGATCTAAATTTTAGTATTCTCTCTCTGGTACAGTTCTGATATATTTTAGTTTTTTCAACTGTGAATCTCAATTCCTATATTTTTACCTTCATAAAAGTGACGAATGAGGGCATGAGCTATTATGTTACTATGGAAATGAGTGCCACAAAAGACCCTAGAATAAATATTGGAAAAATATGCAGCCATCACCTTATCTCCTCAATAAATCCTACCTCACCTACCCCATACAATTTGACATTAGTATGTTAAGAAACGATACACACACTTCAAATGTTGAGCCTTACAGTCCCATCATACATAAACACAGTGAAGTTTGAAACTGTCTTCTGTCAAATCAGAAATGTATTAAGAAGAGCCTCTTAATTCGCAATCTCCAACAACAATTAAGGTGAGTGTTCCTAGCCTTGCAAGAGGCTTCATGGACTCCTGCCAAGTGTGTGTGCCGGGTCTGGATAAGTGATCCACGATCTTCTTGGTGCTGGGTGATGCATTAGAGATTGCCATCAGCTGCCAGTGCCCATCCAGGAGACATTGTCTCTGTTTCCCCATCAATGTTCTTCCCTTATTCAGGTAGCCAGGTACCCTAGGTAACCCTAGGTAACCCTAGGTAACCCTAGGTAACCCTAGCACCACCCTGGATCTGGCCTTGGGGTGAGTTTGAGGCTTGGGGAGCCAGGAGGGTGTCATTACTGAGAGTCTGGACATTTCTTGAAGTTTTTCCATTCCCAGGACAGCTGGTGACCATGAGTAAGGCCATGACCCTTCAGCAATGTGTGACACCAGTGAGGGGTAGCAGCTCTTCATTCTCTTCTCTCTGCAATCTGTCACAACAAACAAGACATGGAAGGAGTGTCATAATGCTCCAGATCATGAAGTGCTCCTGAGAAAGCACTGGCGTTATGCTTGGAGAGGAGTCATGAGCAGCAGAGAACACCGGCCGGTCACAGTCAGCCCATCTGTGACATCATCCTCCACAGTTCAGTTATGCACAGGGGATGTCTCTCCCAATGTTCCACTGACCTCTGCAGACATTGGGGGCACCTGCAGCTCCACTTTCCACTTCTTGTCACCGATGTCTTCTGCTTACCATAGGTATTTCATGCCAGTCACCAAAGGCTCTGTCTTTTCTTCCCCTCCTCAGATGCCCTTGCGCTTCACTTTCTCCAGTCCTGCCTCTACTGACATAAACAACTCCACCCCAATGACCCTTTTCCCTATTGCTTCCAGCATGGATTGATCTGGTCCTAGATTTGGGATTTGGGACAGCATTATTTAGGCAATGTCAGACTTACATGATGTTGCAGATAGCACTGATGCTCTTCGCTTGCAAGGCTCCCCTTCCCAACATGTCCAGGCTATCTGTGCATTTTGGCCACCTCTTGGGAAACACTCCTTCATGGCTTGTGAAATCCAGCCATTCCTCATAGTGCCATCTGAAACTTTTCATGGCCTCCTGAGCCCCCTGTAGTGAGCTTCTGATGAACTGTAATAGACCAAAATTTAACCTTGCTGTTTTTCAACAGCCATGGATCCATTCACTCAGATTTCATGGTTTGGTGATGCCCTCCTTTCAGGGGTGCAGCGGGGACTCCTGCAGAGGGCAGCCTCCAACTAGCAGTGTATTTCCAAGAGCCACAGGGGCAGACATCACATTGTAATATCACTGGGTGCTGGAGATGATAATAATTCTAATAATCCTAGGAATAATCATAATCCTGGTGGTAGATTATGACTGTGACCTCACATCCGTTGTTCTGTAAATTCAGGTGCTGTCAGAACCTGAGCCAGCCTGTGGAAACAAGCACACATGGCCACAGGGAAGGAGTGGAGCTGCCCCATCTGCTTCGACGTACCAGATGACATCGCTTACGCAATGCCCTGCGGCCACCAATTCTGCCTTGGCTGCATCCTGCGTTGGACAGAAAGAAATCCTGCCTGCCCACTCTGCAGAAGTTCCATCTTGACAGTGAAGTTTTCTGATCGTGGTGGAGATGACTACCTACACTGTATCATCACACCTCCTGGAGAGTTGCCAGAGACCAGCAGCCAGGCAGCAGAAGCTCCTAGAGGCCAGGCTGAAAGCAGACCCCTTGGCCCTGCAGATTCCCTTGATTCTTCTCCACAAGAAGAAACAACCCCTGCTGAACAGCACACTGCAGCACCAGAGGCTGTGGGTGGCATCCTGCCCGAGCTTTGGGCAGAACTTTTCCGAAGACGACGGAACCTCCTGGACCCTGTGCGTCTGTGGCTGCGCCAGGGGCTGGAGATAATATATGGGGGCAAGTGGTATCAAGTGAAGAGTGCAGAGAGTGGCATTGTGCTCGCACTCTGTGTCTATGGTCCAGACAGGGAAGTCTTGATCCAGAGATTGCAGCCCCGTCTCCAGCAATACACTACATCACTGGTCCAGGGCATCCTCAACATCATTGAGAACCAGTGCAGTGAGGAGGTTTGGAGGCTGCGACACTCTCACACTGCCAGGGAGGAGGATGAGATCCCTGCTGCCAGCTCTGATCCCCCTGCTCCCCGGGAGGGTGCTCTCACCATCAGCCAGGCCTCATCCAGTGGCATCGCAAATTTCAACACTGAGGAGGAAGCCAGAACATCAGACACTGCCCTCCATGGACATCCCAGCCACACCCCATCTGTGTCCATCCCTGCAGAGCAGGAAGAGGTGGGGGAGACAAGAGTGGCTGCAGGTTCCTTTGCTCCTGGCCAGGACAGTGACCATGGACCTGCGACATCCCGGGGCCACCGAAAGAGGAGGTCTCCTAGGTTGCCTGATGCCTCCCACTCCAGAAAGAGGCAGCGCCATGATCAGCTCTAGAAGGGCCACAGCAAGCCTTTACTCAAGAAAAAGGAAATAAATGGCTATTTCCTTAATGCAGTCTCTGGTTGCTTTTTCTTTCCTCTTCACACTGAAGCATTTTATCTTTACCCTTACAGCTAAGTGTCAGCCAAAGGCTTCTGGAGCCCTAGGGCCATACTGGCAGAGCTGCCTCCCCCAGGAGATGCTGCTGCAGCCACAATGATGGAAGAGCTCATGAGTAAACACTGGGGTGGATGCTTAGATGCTTAGAGAGGAGTCACAAGTGAAAGACACAGCAGGCATTCCTCAAGCAAGCAGTGAAAAGCATGGCTATGCCTTGCACCATTTCTGCTCAGCCTCTTAGGGAGAAATGTACAGTTGCTGAGTTAGCTGGGGAGAATCACATTGCTTGTCCTGCTGAGCATCCTTCATTTAATACAGATCAGGGTCCACAAAGGCTGCCTGAGATTCAGAGGCAGGAAAACCATTTGCAATCTCATTTTTGCAGTTATGTGTGTTGTCTGCTGAGGGATGACAGTTGTTTTGTGTGTATTTGTTGATTATCCCTATTAGTCTTAGACTAGGGGGCTCCAATACATAAGATACTGTGTGGTGCTTTTGTATCCAAAAAATGAATAAGGATTATAAAAACTCATTGACCATATTTTCAAAACTTTACTTTTTTTACCAGGTAATAGGATTAATTTTTTATGTGTTATTTCGTCTGGACCTTTAGAGAAGCTCTTATTCTCGTGAAATCAAGAAGCTGAGTATTGCAAAGCCGCTCAGGCTATTCAAGAGTCTTCACAGAAGTATAGTGAATGTCGTTTATTTCTATCTTTAGCACACTTTTATAGAGTTTTACAGGGTCTGCAGGCTAAGCAAGTTACCATTGGCTAATACAAATAGGTTTACATTTTTTCTCTTATACATAAGGATATTGTTTTGCTTCATTCTCTCTGCTTCAGGAGAGTTTCAAGGACATTAGACTTCAATATCGTCACTTATACCAAAGGCTGGTTTGCGCAGAGAGGCCTTTACTAAAATATCCTGCCCACCTTCTGTTAAAATATTCACTACAATTACCCCTTTCTCTTTTTGCACAAGCCAGGCTTTGGATGCAACTCGTTCTACACTTCAATGGAGACAAGATAACATACAACTTAAAACCACTATCCCAATTAACACCATAAGTAAAATCTGTCTCCCTTCCAGCACAAGAGACCTCAACCATCCAGTAATGCCCCAGTTGGCTAATCAACTTCCAATGGGGACACTATCTTCTTTCAGGCCATATAACCCATCTGTAGCTGATTTAGTTGCTTGTGGATTGAAATGGAATGGTCAGTAAGGTTCAAACAACACATACCTTCAAACTCTTCACAACCATGTCCTTGTACTAAGAGCAAGAAATCAATTGCAGCTCGATTTTGCAATACAGCATGACGTACACTACTGTCTCGGTTCTAGAAGACAGGTGTCTGCTAGGGAGAGCAGGAGCCTCCCTTGGGATGAAAGAATGTAGACCCCCTCCCTCCGAATTATTATAAATTTGAAATCAAGGGGCTTTCAGGCAGAGATCTGGGGATAGGAATAATAGTTCTTTACTAGTATAACCAGGCAAACAAACAACAATAACTACAGCAATAACAAGAAAACAGAACCAGGGACCCCGAGACAGCTTTCTCGGCTGAGATGGGATGGAGGAGAGGCTTTGTTTTCACAAACCCCTCAGGCAGTCAGTCCCGGTGCTCCTGCAGGGCTCCGAGGAACAGTCGGCTGGAACAGCAGGGATGAGCTGAGATCCTGGGCCGGTGGCTGAGGTGTATCAGCAGCTCCATGGCGGTGCCTGGCACTGGCACACGTCCCGGCAGGACAGGGGGTGCGAGGCCACCAACAAAGAGGGGAGAAGGAGAAGAAGCAGCAGCTCCGTCTGGGTGATGGTGAAATTCCCTTCTCTCCACCGCAGCAGCTTCGCGACCCAGCAAAAACAAAAATGTCTTTTTCCTGAAGCCGAAGAAAGCCAGTTAAAAACTGTCCCCACCCTCCTTTCCTGCCCCCTTCCCCCCTTGGGCCTGGCCACTCTTTGTCCCATATCAATCACCCACTAAATATCCACAGTTAGGTTGTCTCCACAGCTAATGGGTAAAAATTCCACAGGCAAGCCAGAACAACAACAACAAAAAAAGGACACCTAACCCTCAACTACTACTTACATCAGCTGAAAGTTCACTTAACATTGTTGATGTTAAATTCAGTTCTTTCTTGGTCCAACAAACTAGCCTTTTTAGAGTCAACAAGCCTTTAGCAGCAGCTGCTCCTGAAGTAAAAAAGGAGGCTGGCCATACTATACCACGACCCCAAAAGTCTGCGTCTCTAACATCATCACATTGTAATTCATTCAGGCTTTGCTTTGACTGTTTGATGTTTTTTATTTTACCAGCTATATTCAGCAATTGGTGAAAATTTGTATGGAACAAAGTAAGTTTCCCAAGATAACAGGGTCCTCCACATGGGCTAGCAGGAATCCCATTCCATGCTCCAGCTCCACAGATTAAGTGTATTGCACTAGGTAATCACCTTGGTAATCGTCCTGTGAGATTGCACCGTGAATAAAAGGCTTTACTTTCGGTGTTAGTGATAAGATCAACTATGGGGTTTACTGTAGCCCACTGTAGCATCACTTTGTTGGAGTGGCTTTTTGTCAGGGGCTCAAACATTATCCATCCACCTGAGGTATTGGTGGAGCCTAACAAGTCCAATTCTTCTGGGGCCCCTGTAGTAACATTGAGAACTTCAGTAATTTTTGGTTGCCAGCAGATTTCAAGTTGTCTTGACGTGAAGCCACCAGTGCGATTGCACTCTCATAATATTGCCAATTGATTCAATTGAATTTCATTGCTAACTAAACTTTTAAATGCTTAAGGATCCCATTCAGGGACTCCTGTGAGACAGGTGCAAAAAGGATCTCCAGGTGTGGCTAGGCTTAAACACATTGATTTTTGGCCTGTTAAGTGTGCCAGAATGACTCATACGTTCTGTTGCTTTTGGATGTTAGTTAGCAGACAGCTGGTTGGGACTATACACAGCACAATTTCTATGAGCAGTTTGTTCCATGCAAATGACACTATGCTTGCAGAATCACAGTTAAGGCTTTACAGTTAAATGAACTTTCAAATATGCTCACATTAACTACTGAAGGGGGAATACTTACACCTTATACTAATGTCTTTTTTAAACTTATCAATAACCTACGCATAACAATTACTACACAAACTAAACTTTTTATCTTAAACTATTATCTAACTACTTTTAACACATGTGCTCTGGTATTTATGCAATCTAAGCATGAAAGCAATTTGCTTAAAAATACAATTATAATTTGCTTTTATATACAGTTAGATGGAGTCTCTATACTCTTAGATCTTCACAAACAGACTATGATTTAACGTGATTCAGTCTTGGAACATCCGCTGCTCCTGTGACGTCAGCCGGCAGCCGATCAGTGACTGACTGAGGGCATTGATGTTCTGATTGTTCTTCACATCCTTTTAAATCTTAAAACAGAAGATAACTGAAAAAAAATTGGTAGAGAAACAACATCATGACGACAACATAAAATTTCTGTTGGCAAACTGTCTGTGTAGTTTTCAGACACAACTGTGTCCTGGCAGCTCTACTTCTGATCTTGTCTGGAGTACTAAGGCTGCATGGTGACGTCTCTGTTCACTGGGTCTCATGTTTTCAGAGGCTGTCTGTTCATCTGACCAGACAGTCTGGTCAGATGAACAGGTGACCTTTTTGAACCTGTCAACAAAACATAGGCACTTCTCCCTTTGAAGTCAATAAATCATTTTGACTTGTAGCTCTGGTCCACTTAATTTTAAATTCAGCTGATATGATCTTGCTAAATTTTGATGTAAATATTTCATTCTTGCGGTCCAAATTTTTAATACACATATTGCACTAATCAAATGCTTCTAAGGCATCAATTTCCCCTGTTTTGTTTGTTTGTTTTTTGGGTTTTTTTTGTTTTAAAAAAATAAAATGAGATGTACTTCTGTCATACATATCAACACAAAACCATATACACAATGAATAGGAAAAACCTTATAGCAGTTAAAATCAATTAAATAATAAACATTATTAATAACATATGTAATATAAAACTACCAATAACCACTAAGATACTGCACCAGCATCTTATAGTCTGCAAACAAACAAAAACTGAAAATCAGTGAAGGATTTGTTATAAATGCAAAGGCAAATTTAGGTTAAATAAAAAGAGAAATTTATTATAAAACAATTTCAATAAAGAGCAAACAATGAGAAAAACCACAATAAAATGGGCAGCGCTGTGTGGACAGGGTCTATACCCAAAGATATAGGTGTTCCCAAATCCACGATCGAGGGTTCTCTGGTCGGAGTTTTTATAGGGATTTTGTGTCCTGAGGCCAAATTCCAAGCAGGCACCATTCACCAAAGGTCCTTGATTGTTGGATGAATGGATTTCCTGGCATTGGAGAATAGAGTTAATAGATGTCCAGGCAGAGTCTCCTCATATGTAAAGAGGTTCTGAGTGTTCCTTGATTTCATTTTGGTTCGGGCCATCAGGATGAAGTGGTTGGATCCAGTTTGGAGCCGATGAATATCTTGGCTGGGCTTTTCCCTTTGTCCAGTCTGATTGCTTCTCTAACGGTGGTCTGCAAGGCGGGGTGTTCAGGTCCGGTGATGAGTATCTCATCCGAGCTCGTTCCTTTGTCAGCCTGATGGCCTGTGTCCTGCTCATTCTCTTCGGTTGATGGGCGCCGGCTAGGTGCCGGCTAGCTTTGTTATTTCCTGAATGGGAATTCGCGACTAGATCTGGGGAAGGACTTTTTTTTTTGCTACACTGTATTTTCTATTTTATATTATTATTATCGCTACAAATATATTTATTTAGACCTTTACAAATTTTTATTCATAAGTTTATCTATTACAGATTGGATAACCACCATCATAAATGATTCTCCAAGCCCACTTTAGAATTGATCTAGCTGTCATATTAATAGGGTCAAACTGCCAAGTCAAAAAGCAACTCAAATACTGGTTTGGGACAGAAAACATCTGGATCTGTTGGCAAACATTCTCTCCAGGTAAAGTTAAGGCTTGGCCAGGGCCTTAGGCTTTAAACTGGAAAGATGTCTCTTAACTCATTTTCAAAACGAGGTTCTCAATAGTAGCAGCTATGAGATGCTTAAAGCACAGCAAACTGTTGAAGTGCATTTGTACAAAGCAAATGATCAGGAGCCTTAGGCAACAGACCAATTAAACCATTCAGCAGCTGGTTCCATCTGAAGCCTCTCCCATGGCAGCAGGCCCTCAGTAGTGGTACATTTTTTTGGAATTCTGGAAACATTGAAAAATAATAAAGCTATAAAAAACAAAAACTGCAGCGATTGCAACAACCAATAGAACTTCCAATGAAGTCAAGGGTGTCACAGACTGCATTCACTTCTATTTATAAGCAGGAGTTCATCAGGGTTCTATCACAGCTGTTTCAGTTTTAGTCATCTTCATCTCTCTAGGAAAATAACTGTGCAGTTTGAACAAGTGTCTCCAGTGAAACATAAAACAATTCAAATCAAACAATATTTAAACCTGATAAAAATTAATTATAACAAAAGGAAATAACAAAACTTAACCTTAAAAGAATATCCAAAGTTATAAAACTTAAAAACATTCAAACCTAAACATAGTAAAACATAACTTTGCTTAATTCTATTAACACTTCATCTATACCAAATAAAAGCATAACTTAATCTCATTCTGTTACTACAAAAAGGTAACTAAAAGTTCGATATGTACCTTTTAAACACAATATTACAGTAACATGAATTCATTATAAAGATTATAAAAATGTAACAAATACATCACAATTCTATGTCATTTGGCTTTAAAGATAACTCACAAGAATTGCAAATATTACTAAAATACATATTCATAACAAAAATTTGCCTAGTATATGCTTAAATTGGTGAGGATTTTAAAGTGCAGTTTTACTGGAGAAAAAAACCACAACAGCACAGGATTTGGCAAGTTGCCATTCAGCTTTTGTAGCACTTTTCAGAAACATCAAGTTCAATTCTTAATTAAAATCTGATGTGCAGACTGGCATTGTGATAAATGTAACTTGGAATAAAAATTCGTGAGAGAATAAAATAATATAATTGTATTTGTAACAAAATATAGTATATCCTAAGGATTTCTTCCTAAAACCCAGCAGTGAATGCCCATTCAGGCGGTAACGACCCTAGGCGACGCTTGCCAGCCTGAAAAAAAGAGCAGGACACAGGCAATCAGGCTGAACAATAAGCGGAGCCAGGCCGAGATGCCCACCGGCTCCACACCGGACTTACCATGCAAACCCCAACCAGAGATGCAATCAGGCTAAACAGTGAGCAAAGCCAGACCAAGATACCCATCGGCTCCACACCGGACTTGGGGACCCATCACCCTGAGAGCGCAACCGGAGATACAATCAGGAAGCACTCAGAACCTTTCACATGCGAAAGGACTCTGCCCAGTTGGCAATTGACTCAGCTCAGCCGGTTCCAGGAAATTCATTCAACCAACCATCTAGACTCTTTGTTGAACAGCAACTGCTCGCAGTTTGGCCTCAGGACACAAAATCCCAATAAAAACCCCAGACCGCAGTCCCTTCTTCGTGGATTTAGGAGATCGGTACCTCTGGGTACAGATCCCTGTCCACCTGGCGCTGCGCTGATTTATTTATTGTGTTTTTTCTCTCATCATTTCTGATCAAAATTGTTTTATAATAAATTGCTTTTTATATTAACCATATTTTGCCATTGCATTTATGACAGATTTGGTGCTGTGATGACTCGGTGATTCTCGAGTGTGGCCCGGCTAGCTCCGTGATAATGTTTCTCTTCACTCGAGTTTCGAGCCAGCATATGTTTGTGGGGTTCACTGATTTCCTTCAAGAATCCAAGTCTATAGAGCGAGTAAAGAAATCAGGGGGGGACTCTCTTTCTGGTTTGCATTCCACAGTTTATTTCTGTGAAGAGGAATCCAAGAGACGAGAGACAAAGGATTTGGGGTCTGGGGGGTCTCTTTTAACAGGGTTTCTCGGAGGGAGGGAACATCAGAGAAAGAACCAATTATTTTCTCAGTTAGTACATCTTACAAACTTTCTACAAATCAAGGTTACACACACCAAGATAAGAAATAACAGACACCAACTTCTTCAAATGCCCACAAAGATGTAGGAGTATTCTCCACAGAGGGGCAGAGGGGGAGAGAGGGGGGGCTTGGTTTCCTGGCAACACAGGGGGGAAAGAAAGGGAAGAGAAGGTAAGCATGCCCTCTCAGCTTCCATAGCTCAGAGGCATGCTGGGACAGGAAAAAGTTACAAACTTCCGTGTTGGAAAGAAGGGTTCTCTTCTCCCAACTCCGTGTTTTCCTGGGCTAAAGAAACTTCAAGCAGCTGGAAATGCCAGCAGGGTCTTCTCTTTACTCTATCCGGCCTCTCGCCGTGGGGCCGAGGAGAGAAACTTTGGTAACCATGGTAACTTGACACCAGGTAAACAGTTAGGGGAAAGAAAAACTGGGGGGTAGAAATCACAACTAAAAGATAGGAAAAAATACATTTCAGGCTATCAATTACAACACTGTGACTCGGATTTGGAGAAACTGTGGGGAATCTCACTGTCCGGGAGGGGTACCCCCGCTGATTTTAGTGGCCTGGTAAGTCGAGAACCCCCGCAGCTCGTTCCGACATCCGAACTAAATTTAGGCTGAGATTAACCACAATAAAAAGGAAACGGATCCGGAGCAGAGAGCTCAGGAAGGCACGGAGCCTTTGGCAAGCCGCGGCTTGTTTTGCTCGTAAAACGTCTGTTGTGCACAAAGACATCCACGCAGGAAAATAGCTGTAAGTACTGCTGGTTGAGTGGGTGATCGGGTGAGTGTGTGAGACGTGATCTGATCACGGGGCGAGTGTGGACTTCAAGGCCACGTTTCCATCCTCCCGCGAGGGAATTGGCTGGCCGTGAAGGAAGCGATCCAGAGTGAAAGCTTTTTTCTCGACACACACTTGTAAAAACCTGAGACCAAAGGGTGTCTCGGGGGAATGATCACAAGGGACTAAAAGGGGAAGGATATGTCCTGTCAAGCTCGGGAACTGGTAAACTCTTTTAGTAAACAGATCTAGGTATAGATCCAGAAGAGGATCAAAGGTACCGATCACAAGAGACCTCAGCTCAGCTTTCTGAAGGGTGAGTATCGGCAAATTTTGATTCCTAGGGTAAGTACACAACGCAGAGACTGAAATCGACTCACGGAGGAGTCGAAGACAGGTAAGAAATTATATGTTTGCGAAGTATGGGGCAGAAAAAGAGTAAGCTTCAAAGAAAGGGCACCGCGAAAAATCCCTCCGATCAGGAGTAGGGAGCACTAGACATCCTGCTGGAAAGTCCCTTGGGATGGATGTTAAAACCCTGGGAAGATTGTCCCCAGAGGAAGGGGAAATCAAAGACAAAATTAATACATTATTGTATGGAGGTTTGGGGAGGACAAGAGCTGAGAAGTCACCTCACTTGGCCAGTGTTAGGCACATTTGAAAAGTGGACATGTAATACATTATTCTCCGATGTGGAGAACAAGGTTCCCTTGGATCCCGAGGAGAAAGAATATGCTAAACTCTGGTTAAACGCCAGAGTAGGGCTATTCCCAATAAGACAGAAAGAAAAATATGAGTCGAGAGCTGAACCCTGGGAACCTCTCGACCACTTACCACCCCCATATCACGGACCAGCTGGGCCTCCCTCTGCAGATCAAGTGGTGCCTTCAGCACCTTTGGGCCCCTGAGGCCAACCCACTGAGGTGCATGTGTCTCAAGCGGGAGATTCGGTACCGGCAGCGATGCCAGCAGCCCTTCCCCTTTCCCCGCCTGCAAGTACCGTAGCCACGATAGCTTCTTCGGAGGTTTCCCATGTGCAAGGATGGGGATCACTCTATCCGTCCCTGCCGGTCCGGCCGCCACAACCGGAACCCTCCCATATAACGGAGGGGATCCCTCCCGTCAACCGGGTGGTGGCAGAGTTCCCACAATGGATAACAGAGAAGCAACCCCTAAACACCAACTCCCCTCCTGCAAATAGAGCTCATTTGAGAACAAAAATGATGGGTGATGAGTGGGGAGAGAGTGAAGAAGGGCACCGGTTGCTCCCTCTTAGGGAAGTACCGACAGCCCCGGGAGTGATCTTAACTCTGGAGATGTAAGGGCATTTAAGAAAGAGATGGGGCGATTGTTAGATGATCCTTTTAGTGTGGCGGAGAGATTAGAAAATTTTTAGAAAGTGGCATTTATACCTTTGACGATCTTATGGCAATCCTAAGGTCATTGTTTAATCAGGAAGAGAGAGAGATGATTAAACAAGCTGGTATCAGAGACTGGGACAGACGCAATCCACAGGGGATGCCAGGCAACCAGAAATGGCCTAGCGTAAGCCCAAGTTGGAACGCACAAACGGAGGAAGGTAGACGGAACATGATAGATTTAAGGAACATAATTGTCCAAGGTATAAGAGAAGTGGTCCCTAGGGGCCAGAATATTAGCAAAGTTTTTGGAGAGTGTCAAGGGAAAGAGGAATCACCCACTGAATGGGTTGAAAGATTGCGGCGCAGTTTACAGATATATTCTAGAACTGACCCGAACTCCCCTGTGGGGCAGGTGTTGTTGAAAACACAATTTGTGGCTAAATTTTGGGAGGACATTAGGAGGAAATTAGAGAAGATCGAGGGGTGGCAAGATAAGAGCCTCCAGGAGCTCCTAAGGGAAGCTCAAAAAGTACACATGAGGAGGGAGAATGAGAAGCAGAAATTACAAGCTAAGGTTTTAGTAGCAGCGGTAAAAGAAGTCCAGAAACAGGAGCAGGCACAAGGTAAGTCTAAAACACTGCCCAGAAAGCCCCGAGATTCTCACCAGGCAGCCTCGGCCTCACGGAAAGGACTCCCTGAATGCTACTACTTGTCTCAGTTCTAGAAGGCAGGTGTCTGCTAGGGAGAGCAGGAGCCTCCCTTGGGATGAAAGAATGTAGACTTCCTCCCTCTGAATTATTATAAATTTGAAATTAAGGGGCTTTCAGGCAGAGATCTGGGGATAGGAATAACAGTTCTTTACTA
>NC_031799.1:51989860-52004240 GCF_001522545.3 Parus major | reverse complement strand
TTTAACCCTTTGCTTTATTTCTTTTGTCTCCTAATTGTCTTTTTATTTATATTAAATTCCTTTTATAATTTATTAAGTGAATCTCGTTTTTAAGATGAGTAAACAGATGGTATTGTAATTGAATGACAGAAAAGAGAAGACTGTTATTCCTGTCTATTGTAGTTGGGGGAATTCTTTATAAAATCAATGGAGGTACATAAGGACCTTATGGGTCATAATATCTATCATGAGATAGATATTAAAGGGGGGGTGAATCACCCTTTGGAGATTATCTAGTAACAAAACAGGGCACCACTGTAATGTAAACTAAGTCAATTCCTAGCTTGCTCTAATATGACCTTTATTTCTTTTGATTCAGAAGCACTAAGCCACTTATTGCCAAGATATTTGGCTGCTACAAAACGAAAAGAGCAACTTTTTTTTAACAAAATAAAAAATAGGATTTTATAACTGAAACAAAATGCAGAAAAGGGAAATACGCACATTGACTTCAGCAGGCTTTGAATCTTGTCTGCAGATTTTATCAGGAGAGCTCACCATGGGCCTTCACTATACAAGACTGCTGAATGCTTCTTCTCATAAGATCATTTGTCTTTGAGACTATATTGTGAGGTTTGTGAGATTGCTTGAACAGCAGAATGTCATATCCAAGGAAAAGAGGAAATGTTCCTCTGGGTGAGGCTGAATCAAATCATGTGTCTGTTAGTCACTGAGGAGCTGTCTAGGTAGAGTGCAGTAACAAATGTAAAGCAAGTAATCCTTCCTTCACTTGTTTTGCAAAGACATCAGAAACATTTATATTTTAAAAACAACCAAAGCCAAGAGGCAGACACTAAGATCCCACAGCTACAAAGCCAAATTTCTTACAATTTGTTTCATCTTCTTCTAAAATGAATGTGTTTTTATTTGCTCCAAGAATGACACGCAGTCTTGAATACCTTTTAGTAATGCTGATAGATTCAATCTCCCATATTCAGTGTCTTTCAAAATGTAGAATTATGATTTTAATTTTAGCTTACAATTACTGGAAATAAGTACACATCTAGTGGAAGGTGTCCCTTACCATGATGTATGGTTTGGAACAGAATTTTCTTTAAGATCCCTTCCAACCCAACCTATTCTATGAAATCTGACCTTGTTTCCTTGTTCATTTGTAACACATATACTTAACTCATTTACTCCTTTGCTTCTTCAGCCTGGGTAAACCAGATACAAGCCTAATACAAATGTTATTTCTAATTCTTCAGAGACATAACTAACTGCCAGTCCTGTAGGCCTTGTGTTGTTTGGGTATTTTTTTATAGAAGATCCATTTATATTTCTAGACTAGCTCTAATAGAAAGAAGTAATAAAAAAACCCAAAACAACAACTGAAAGACTTCTTTCTTCTCTGTGATGCTATTCTTACTGTAAATTTGGTTTATCAATATTTTACCTGTTGTCTACCAAAGTCTGAGTTATGTAAGAGATTTATTTGGATAAATGTGGAGGCCCAAGGGTCTGCCACCAGGGTGGTCATACCTCAGCGCTGGAGGGGCAGAGGCAAAAGGGGAATAGAGTAAGAAAACTCTAGAATAGTGCAAGAAAAGGCCTCCCTTCCATTGGCCTTTTGCAGCCACATGTTGGTGCCATTTGTGTTCTGGTGTTCTGATAGTGTGTGTGGATTGATGTCACCCTTGTTCAGCCCCTGTTTATCCTTAATGTACCCTTCCTAGAATGTTCTTCCTTCCCTTAATCCCCACTGGCTCTGTTCTGCTGCATTGTTCCACCCATTATTCCCTTGGTTCTCCTGGTCTTCAGCCACTTCCCTGCACCACTTTCCCTTGTCCCTGTTGGACCTTGACCCTCAGATCTGCCCCTTTTACCACTCATTCAACCCTGTGCCCTTAGCCCATTCCTTGGTTCTCGTCCCTGAACCTATTCAAGGCTGTGCTCTTCAATAAACCAGTTGTTAGATTGCCAAGCAAGAACCCATCCCTTTGTCTTAAATTGTCAGCATTTTCGACAGTGTGCTCTGAGCTCAGAGATGCAGGTTTCTCTCTGGGATCTCATTGCAGCACACGCTGTTGCAGATATGGACTGTGGGATAGCTGTGGTTTTGTTTGGTGTTTCTGTATGGCAAGTAAACCCCATTGGACGTACTACAGCCAAGCTTCCGGGGCTGGCTGCAAGACCTTTGAGCTGTCATTGCTCCTTACAATTCTGGTTTTTGGGTTCAACTTTCAAAACAAGATATGAAGCCTTAAGTTGGAATATAGCAGACGTTCATGTGAGTGTATATTCACACTTACGTTGATTTACAATACCATTTGTTTTATGAGACTGGCAGGAAGCAACACCTTGGCATTTAAATTCCCTGCCTGCATGCAACTCTGCCAAAACAAGTTACACATTTATTGTACCTTTTTTTCTTTTTTTTTTTTTTTTTCCATTTCAAATGCAAGTACCTCTGGAATCACCTTCTATAATCAAGTAGGAAAAAAAAATTCCACAAGCTCATCAGATGATTTTGGGCATTTTCTTCACTCTGAAGTGTTATTTAGCAGTTACTGAGATGAATTTCTTCCGTTAGGCACCCTTTGCTTTCCTACTATTTCAGTTATCATTTCTTCTCAGTCTTTGGCTGCCATTAGTTATTTATTAACCTCAAAAAATATCTGGCTCTCATAGTGATTTTTCTGATACATTTGTCCTCTGGGGATGCCTCTGAAAGTATTCCTGGAGCTATCAAAGAGTCACCATCTAAAAGTGAAATCTTGTGGTTAACATGAACAACAGTGTTGTTCGTCTATAATGAATTCTTCTAAAGGGCATTACCCTCCACATCTTAACATTTTTCAGTGTAAGAGCTCTGCCTGTCTTTAGCTTCCTCTCTTTATACTTATTTATTTAGTACAATCATGATAATATTTAGCAAAATTAATCAGTGAAATAATTAATTGGTAGACCCAAGTGTATGTTACTCTCTGTCTGCTTTTCTACAAAATGTTTGCTTGAAGGGTATCAGCAGGGCTAACTGATCATTGGAATCAGTCGTGTTTTCAGACATGCAACCATGTCACAAAGCATTCTCTCTTGCCTGAGATAAAGCATTTTTAATGCTTTCATGAGGTCATATGGTGGGGGGTATCACTTTGGCTGTGTCCCCTCCCAGCTTGTTTGCTGTGGGGCAGAGGGGTAAACAGGAAACATGAGTGCACTGTGAGCGCTGTTAATACCACTCTGCTATCAAAGCTCCTTTAGCACAATCCAAAGCACAGCACTTTATAGGCTGCTATGAAGATGACGATCTTCATCCCATCAGACCCAGTCCAATCAGTAATAATGGAAGTGAAGAAATTAATTACTTAACTAAGTCACTTACTATAGGGGGGAAGAGGAAACTCTATGCAGTGCCCTACACATCCTTTTTTAGTGATGTGCCATTTAATTTTTTTTAGATAATGAAAAAATATTCCATCAACTCTGTATGGGGCAACTGCCAGTAATATTTTTTTGTGCAAGATTTCAGCAAATCTTTATTTCTTCAGAAACAAAGTAATTTTCTCAATGGTAAGGAGGGATAAACTGAAAAGCAAGTTCATATTTCTGCAAGCAGATGCGAGCTAGAAGCAATGTATTATTTTGAAGAAAAAACATGCACCAAACCCCTCAAAACTCTAAACAAAAACAGATTCCAAGAACTACACAAATAGCACAGAGGGAAAATGTTTAGAGTAAGGTGTATTTTATTCAATGTAAATTTAAATCATAGCTTTGTGTTGTAATCCAATTTAAATTTCGTTTGACATCCATAGGTGCTGATGTCAGAGTTGAAGGATATTACAAAAACATCCCGATTGCTAACCTAGGGACAATTCATAACTTAAAATTTTAAACTTCCATGAAAATCCATTTGATAGACTTAATATATACTTACATTTTTCCAACTTGCAGTATTATGGCTTCTCAATGAAAGACAAGCATGTTTCAGTAATGAATGTCAGAAATTTGAAGACCTGAATCCAAGGCAATGGAAAGTTAAGAAAAATCCAATTCTAAGACCTGAAAGCCACTTCAAAGCCCCAGTGTACAGTATGATATTTGATAACCTAGCACTGGCATAAAAAAATACAAAATTATCTGTTCTAAAATGGGAAAAATCCAAATTATTACAAATGTTGAATTTATTTTCAAGTCAGGAAAAGGAGATACTGTGGAAATAAGATGAAAAAATTATCACTGAATATTTCTACTCAAACAGCAGATACTTTTATTATTCATTCAACCTGTAAATTTGTAATGCCCAACCTATAGTTTCCCTTGCTTGAAGGAACTGGATATCTTAAATTTGAAGTATTTTTCATCCTTTTTTAATTCGATCTGGAATCCTATCAAAACCTCAGGGGGGGAAAAAAGGGATTTTTCTACACTTTATTTTTCTACTCTTTAGTGACCCTGAGAAGGGTGTCAACAAGACCTTTAGGACAAGGAAAGTTACAACTGCTTTTTATTTCTTTATTTATTTACCTGGGAACTGAAAAAGCTGTCATCTATGAAAGATTATTACTACATTTTACATAAGAACACAGCAGTTTGCTTTATTAGTAAATTGGAAATTAAGTGGAATTTTCAAGTTAGATACATTCACATGTGTATGTATATATTCACAACCTCAGTTCCTGATGCTGCAAGTTGCAATAATTGAGAAATATTTTTTGTTTTATTTTGCTTCATATGTGGAAAGATCTCCCAATTTACAAAGCTGCTTTTAAGAGGGAGGAAGAATTAAAAGTCTGAACTCACTATAGGCAACTCCAAGTCTTTTCAGAAACATTTTAATTCCCTCACCAGACACAAACATAGTTTTAAAAAATAAGAGTTCTTTCTTTTTAGGTATTTATGCAAGAAGAGGAAATAATGTGGTTTCTGATGATACATTGAATATTATAGTTGAACTGTGCAGTAGGACTTACTTTCAGAGTTATGTGAACATATTAATGCTAGTGTAAGTATTGAGTCCACCCACATGGTATCAGCTGAATTAACAGAGTAATCTGCAAAGAATACATAAATATCTTCTTAGTTTCATAAAAAATCAGGACATGAATATTTTATCTCCTGCACACAGCTCTGAAATGCATTCCTTTGTTTTCCCTTGTCCTATTCTGAAGCCTCAACTAGTTGGTATGCAGGACGTGTCTTTATTGTAGAAAGCTATTGCTCAAAAAATTTGTGCTGAGCATTTGCAGCCTGTGGACATCCATGCACAGAACAGAATCCTTAGAGCAATGACGTAGCAACTCTAGAAACATATTTTGAGGAAGAAAAGTGAAAACTTCGAAGTTGTACACAGGTCTCAATAATTTTATGGGCAACAAAAGGTAGCAGTTTACCTATATTTAATTTGCAAAGATTTGTATCTCAGTTGATAGAACATCTGTGATGTTCCATCAGCCATCCAAATGGCCAGGCTTGCAATCAAAGGATGACATCTGTGTTGCTAACGGGACTGTCTTGCCTTCAGCCACCATGGTGACATACACTAAGCTTGCCTTTGCTGTGCTGCTTTGGTGCATATGAGCTAAGCCATGATGGGTCAGAGGGTTGGAGAAGGAGGTAAGACTGAAGAGTCTCCATCTCGAGCGGTTTTACAGATGTAGACAGGGTGCTAGACAATGTCATCTAGGTTCCCTTTTCTATGAAAGGTTGAACCAGATGATCTCTTGAGGTCCCCTTCAGACAGAGCTGTTCTGCAATCTTCATTAACATTGTGGAGCAGTGTTAAAGCCAGCCTATAGCAATCTTCTTCATTCCCAATGGCATTCCTTATTGTTTGTGACCATATTTAAAAGTGGAAATGATTACAGAGAAGACTCTTGTACATCCTTGATAGAAAAAGTCAGCGCTGTCCTCTGTTTAATTCTATAACACATAATCTCTTACGTGGTTATGCAATATTTTTGGCTCAGTGGGTTTTATCTCAGAACATACTGGTGAAAGCTGCTTAGGGAATTTCTGTGTTCACAGTGGTCAGATTTAGAGGAATATAAACCTGATGTGCCTGGCTTGGTGCTTTCTATCACTAACTGTAATGCACCTGCTGCATACATGGTATACAACAATTTGTAGTCTTTTATTTGAGAAGGCAGATGGTCTGAGACTTTCATAAGGAGTTGGCACAACTTCCCTGGTATTAAGGTACAAAAATTATTGCAGTTAGTGTGGTTTTAGTTCACAACTAGCCATTTTTTAATGGGGATATAATTTGTTAGGATGCTTGTGGTGGAACCTTGATATGCCTTTAACTGTTTATTTGTAGACTGTGGTTGTTGGAAATGTGCCTGAAAAAACAATTTCTTAATTTTTTTTCTCCTGAAAGAACATGTATGTAAATGGATTTGAGCATCCATGAAGGCAATAGAAGGTCACAGAATGGTGAATTATACCATTTAAATTAAAAATAGCTTGTAAGTTTGAATGGATATCAATTTTACATCATTGCTGAATTAAAATGAAGGGTTGCACACGTTACCAATCAAAACTCTGTATCTCTCATTCAAATAATATACTTATTTCAGGAATAAAGTCTTCTTAAAATTCCTAAATTGGAAATTGTTTTTAAGCCTTTGAAGATGTCTTCTCTAACAGTTTGCTAAAAATGACACTGACTAATGATCTCACTAAGGCTCCATCTAAAACAACCAGAAGCAAAAGCTCTCTCATTTTCATACCTACTGACAGTCAAACTCCCATTCCTTTAAATATTCTCAATAGAAATAATGGTACCAGACTGCCCTTTCTTTACTGGGATTTAATTCCCAGTTTGGGTTTTGATTTGTCATTTCACAGGTATTCAGACTTTACATTAGCACACAGACTTCTCCTTCTCTCAAAGGCCAGATTTTAGTCCCCCAAGGAGCATTTATTCCACGCATTTTTAATGGCCTTTCATAGGATTTGAATGTATCCTTTTTAGGGTAACCAGACAATTTTCATGTTGTTTCATGAATCTCCGGAATGAAAACTCTACAACTACTCTACAACCACTATAGGCTGCCCTCAAAATAAACATTATGTTATGGCTTTTACTTGAAAAGGAATGCCATTTGTGGTCCTCAGTTATGCTTCTAGCATGAAGAGGAAATTCATTGATATGAAAGGAACAATTAAGATACTGAAGACATTTATGCTTAGTATTCTGTGTTCTGGTGGTTTTTTTGAATGTGATGCAAATACAAAGGGCTTTTTGGAGAAGCATCTAGAATGATGTCTCTTGCAAACAGCACAAAGATTAATGGGTTTTACATCTATGTGGGTGATCTTCTACTTAAATATTTTATTTATTCTGAAATTTATACAAGTCCTAAGTGGACATAATAAAATCAAAATTATACTACAAAAAAATAAATAATTCACAATTATGTCAAATGTAAGATATTTTATAGACACATAGCAAACAACTGAATGTCATTCTCCAGTACAGTGTCAATAAATCCCCAGAGGGAGTCACCTCTAGCTGCATGCAACTCTTGTTTTTATCTTCTCTCCTTAAATGGGTTCCTGCATGGCAGCCAAAGCAACTGGTGAACCACACCCACAGAAGACTTTATATTTGGGTTTAAGAATGCTTTTATACAAGCTTGTTGTGTTTGCTTCAGTAGCTACTGTTAGTATTTTGCTCTGCTAATACCTTACCTTCTTTCCAACTGGAAAAAAATCTTTAAAGTGACAAAAGTTAGCAGTCTTACAAGTATCAAAAATCATGCTTTAGGTTTCATAGAATTTTCATTCAACAGACAGTAATATAGGCAATTATTTATTATTTTTGAAGCTACTGGTGTAATATTGCAACACAAAACCCAGTAAAAATTCTCAGTGTTTCCTGTTGAAGTGTATTTATAGGGGAAAGGTTCTGTGTTGTTGCACTGCAGAAGTGTGCATTGTATTGTGTCATGACCTTTCCTGGTATATAGTTTTCAAGGGCTTTCACTACTGAACTTTTTATTTAATTTGACAAAAGTAATCTACTGTCAGACTGTGGCTGCTGTCAGCCTAACAAATTGGAAAAATTATACTGTCTTGTACCAGCAAGGGATACTTGTCTTTTTAGTTCGAAAGAGCTGTGGCTTGACAATAAAGCTTTATAATTTTTTTGTTTCTCACTACTGGTCTTTCAGAGCTTTGTACAGTTTACTGGTTCAGGCTGATATTCACATATTTGGATCAAATTTGCTGAACAGCTTTGGTCACAGTGCACATTTCCTTTGTTCAAAATTGCTCCAAACCTCAGACCACAGAAAGATTCAATACTAGCCATAAGATGAATGAGCAACTCTGAGACTGAAGGACACTGAGATCAATGAGTCTCACTCGAGTAGGTGAGAAATACACATCTACCTGTATGATGAGAGGGCTCTTTTTTAAAAGCCCCACTCACAGTCCCTCATTTACTGTGAACAATGTCTCGAAGCTGGGATTGTACCAAAAGAAACACATATTAATAAGCAATCTAATTACTTAAAGATACTCTTCATAGGGAAAGTTTTACAGTGTCCTCCCACAGGCTGACACTTATTTCAGTAGTCTGATTCTGATTCTGCCAGTTTCATTTATTTGGAAGATCCCATCATGGGATCATAAAGACCAGTGTTAGGTAATGGAAAATTCTGCTGTGGATCAGAGTCTCCAGTGATGCAAACATTGACTGTGGTTAGGTCTGACCTAAAGGTACCAAATATCGTCTTCCACCATTGGAATTGACACTGGAACCCTTTCTCTTGCAGACATTTAGAGTTCCACTATAATAGCAGAATATTTTTAGTTTCTTAGCAAAGCCTGCTCACAACACAGGCTAGGATGCAGAATTACAATGCCACCATTACCTAGAATGTGCAGCGAGTGTTCAAGGTAGCACAAGTGTTTTTCAGGACCCTGCTGTGACCCAATGTTTGGAGATGCAGTCTATCCAACTTCTATGTTCAAGTCACATTTTTAACTTTTCCACCTTTTTACATACAAAATATGTTCAGACAAACTGTAAAGATTACAATCTAAAATTTAAAAGTTGTTTCTTCAGTCTTTTCATACATATGTGAAGTTGATTTCTCTCTCGTTGAACCTAATTTAAAGGAATATCCTACTGGTTCCCTCCCGCAGTTCAACCTGACCCATAACCACCAAAGAACATCAGGCAGGCTGGCGATTCCATTTCTGAGATACTCATTCCATTTTGTCTCAATTGTTTCCTATGCATGCAAGAGGTGTAGGAGTCAAGTTGAAGCAATCCTACAATTCTCAATTATTTATTCTAAAAATATCCTGAAAAAAACAGCCTGCAGACATTGTGTTTAGCTACAAACTGTGGAGCAAGTAAGGAAGGATATGTTCAGAATAACAGCCAAACCCTGACTTAGAAATCAGCATAATACATCCTTTGCATCAACAACATCTGTCTAGGGAAGGATATAAAACAATTATCATGAAGACAATTCACACCTATGTTTACAACATACTATTTTCTGCAGATATGCAAGCTTTGGGACACTAGTCACTAGTAAAACGTATGACCTTATTCAATAACTTCATTAAGTTTCCAGAAAGGGGAACAAACACCACATTGAGGAAATGTGCAGATTTTTTATTAAGCCAGGAAGAGTTGTGAGATTTTTAAAAAGAGGAATACCACAAAGGGACCTCAAAGGAATATAAACCTCAAATTGTATACTGGTGGTTTCAACTAAGAAAAATTATACCCTCTTTATTTTAGGATGAATTTGAAACATGTAAGTGAGGAAACTAAAAGACAGTGAAGCTGCAAAACATGGCTTCAGCTGATAGGCATTGAGAAATTATTTTCCAAGACTGAATTATTTATTTCCAATCATATTCCAATCATATTTCCTAGTATTTATAACCAAAATCACTTTTCATGTCACACATGGTAAATACAAGGCCTTAAAACATATGATTCAGCATTGCTGCAATGCTTATTTTTTTTGCAAAAATAATTGCAAAATTATTGCATTTTTTAATAATTGCGAAACAATAAAATTATAAAAATAATTGCAAAAATAATTGCAAAATTTATTGCAGTAAAATATGCTTTGCAATGCAAAGCATATTTTACTGCAGAAGGAAGAGGTCAAAGTAATTTTTAATATATTCACATGGATGCAAGCTTTAGGCTTGGCAAAACAATTGTGTCATTAAGAACATCCAATACAATATTATGGTCATTTAAGACACAAAATAACGCAATGAGCACACAATACAATGTCACTATTTGAAACACTTTCCTGTCTGGAACACACTGTAATGTTGATTACTAGACTATTAGAGATAAACAATAAAAATGGGGGACTTACTTCCACAAAAAACCCAAAGTGCCATTATAAGGAAAGGTTTATATGGTAAGAGAAAGGGTTAAGCTAGGAAAGTCGGCAAACTGCTGAAAAATGCAGGTAATGTACAAAAGGGACAAAATAGGGATAAAATAAATTTAAATTAAGGACTTAATCTTTTGCACAGATGAATATCTAAGTCTAATGGATGAAATATAGAAATAAAACCTGACTGGTAATACTTCTTTTAGCTGCCAATAAGGGAAGTGATGTAAATCCCAGGGTAAGTTCTGAAGACTAGTTTGAAAAACATTTCTACCCTGATTCTCCAGTTAACAGACCTGTTGTGAGAGATGGCAGCTTCACTATTTACAGACTTAATGTCTGTATACAGTCGTACAGTTCCTGAGAAATTATATGGTGTCTAGCTTATATGATCTACTATTCCCATTTGTGTTTTCATCTCATGAGACTCTTCAGCTCAGTTAAAACATCTTTTTTTCTGCCTTAAAAATTTGAGTCCATTTGTTCTGAAGACTTCTGCTTCGTGCTCACAGTAAGAAAATCAAAGAGACCCTCTCTGGCTTACTTTTCTCCAACAGCTTTACTGGTGTGTGCAAGAAAACTGCAAGAAACTTGTGTGTACATTTTGAAAGTGTTAGGCATGGATGAGACATGCAAAGCAAACTAGGATTTTCCTAGGTGATCAGGCAAAGCATTATTTTCTCAATATCTTGATGAAAATCTTCAACGGGGATAGATAGATGGCTTCTTTAGATCTGCCTTCTAGCAGGGACTAAAAACAGGAAAAAAAGAAAAAAAAAAAGTCATGTACAAAGAAAATGGAGATGAAGAGCTGACAGCTTCAACAGACCTCTGCTTAGAAATAATGTTAAACAAATCCCTTTATTCCACTATCTTACATCAGCATTAAATGTGTGACAGCTGCAGGCTTTATACCTGCTGTGAAATTACCCAGTAAGAGGAGGAGATTCCAGGAAATTAATTTATGTCTGTAGTTTTCCCTTAGTTTCTAAACATAGAACAGCAGCAGGAACAAGCTGAGATCTGCCATATCTCACCCATCTGAATGTCAGCTCTTGTTCTAGATGGGTTTGGCCTTCCAGTTACTTTTCCTTTTTTTAAATTTTTTTATGGTTTCTGATGTCTCTGGTGTATATAGAGAGCTTTTTAGCAGATGGGGAGCACGATATATTAGCAAAAGCCTGTCTGCACAAACCAGCCTTTGGGTTAAGTCGCAATATTAAAGGCCAAAATCCTTGAAACTTGCCTGTAGAAAGTAAAACAATAGTCCTGTGTACAAGAGTAAGAATGTAAACTTGTGTGTACTAGCCAATAGTAGCCTGCTTTGCCCGCAAACCCTGTAGAACCCTATAAAAGGTGTGCTAAAAATAAAGTTAAGCAGCGTTCACAATTACTTCTGTGAAGACTGGTGAATTGCTCAGGGGTCTCTCAACAGGTGTAGGCATTGCTGCAATGGTTAAAGTGCTACACATACCTTATTCTTCCATTTGTAAATGTAAATTTATCATTCTTAAAGGATTTCATGCCAGAAAGTATATTCAAAATTCATTGATGCATCTGAGTCTGTAAAGAAGTCAGCTGAGGAAAAGCAGAGCCAAATGTTACAAATAAAAAAGGCTTTAAGATTATTAAATTAACCTCAGCATTAAGGAAGCATCATATGTTGTATTAAAGAATGGCTTTCCTCTGGGTCCAGGCTGGTTCTGGCTCAGTTTTTAAAATTATCTCACTCTCAAAGTCCTTTTTCAGTTTCACTTTAGCTCTACGACCCATTCCTTTCTGAAACACAATATCCCACCAGTTCCCATCTAGTTTAAGTGACTAATTCTCAATCTTAATCTGTATTGCAACCCTCTAAAATATTTCTGCTGTTAACTATACTTGGGGGTACTAGAAAACAACAGACCTGGAAAAGAGTAAGAGCCAGTACCAACAGCTGCAACAGCAAAAAGCTGTGAGTGACCTACAAATAGGTCTCTCACACTGACTAATCCTTGTAATTTCCCCTAATAGCCTAATGTTTCATAAACAGCAATTTAAGCATCTCATAAATAAATACTGATCCTGCACCTGCTGTTCAGGTACCTTTTCTGTTAGGTTACCAGGAACAGTCATTCTTAATTTATGTTTGTTTAGTCGACTTTAAAGTATGCTAGAATGGGATGATTTCTGCGATTTATTGGTTAAATCCGAGTAGTTTATGTTTCTCATATTTGACTTTTATACATAAAAATAGGATTTCTAAAATATAGGTTACAGACTGAACTACAAAGACACTTCTAAAATATTTCATAAATAGCAAAGATAAGAAGTAGCAGAAGAAACAAGGCCTCTACAATGGTGTACCATCTTGCTTTCACAGTTATATAGCAGAAATTTTCTAAAGTACAAGTCTTTCATCTGGTGTTTAAACACAAAATTAAGCACTAATTAATTAATTAATTAATTAAGCAAAAGTATATAATACCACCATTTTATTTCTTTTTGAAATGTCTTCTAGGAACATCTGAAACAAAAATAATAAAAGAAATGGTTGTTGGCAAGACAAACATCTAATTATATTTTCAGAAAAAAGTAAGTACTTCCGCCATTTTACCCTGAAACTCAAATTGTCTCTCCACAAGAGACTATAGTTTTTAAAATAAAATATCAAAGGTAGATTTGTATTATTTTAGAAAGTGTTATAGGTCATTTCATTAAAATTTCTTTGTTTGAATTCCATATAATAATTTTAGGGACTTCAGCATATTTAATTAATGATGAGGTAAAGAATTCACCCTATTCTCCAAAGTCTAGACAGGCAGAAAACAGTGAAAACTAATGCCACTGAAATGAGAAGCAACAGAAGATTACCAACACCCAGAGTTAAATTGTTTTTAAATTGTAGTCAGTAGCTGGATAGAAAGTGATATCCTATAGTTTGAATGTCAGCATAAAAACTGTCTGTTTATTTGCTAAAAATAATTAAGTTCCATAATGTATTTTGTGCCACAGAGAACAAAGTTTTGGAAGAGCGGTAATAGGTAATAGGTAATAGGTAAGTTTCCTCCAGGTCTGCAAAAATATTGGTCAGCTGAACAGATGATGATGCAGTAGTACAGGGTAAGATCTTAAAGAACATATTTTGACAAAGTAAGATACAATTGTGAAAGAATTAAAGTCTAGTGTTGCTTTCTAACCAGCAGTAATCTTGACTTAGAAGCAGAAACTGAATTAATTATTTCAGTTTGAGACTTTTCTTGTAAGTAAATTTTAAGAACCACATTGCAAATCAGAAGATTTCCATGCAAACAGGATCAGGCCTGAAACAATACTTATGACTTATTGAATCTGCAGGTTTTTTTAATCTGGTATACTTGAATACTCTGATTTTCTTACCCCTCTGGTAAAAGGAAAAATGTCTAGGCTCCACTGGTCTAAGAAAACCAAAAGGAAGGGCAAAGAACATAAGGAATTAGTTTTTAAAAAATAAAAAATATAAATAAATATACGAGATTATTTAAGTGTCTTATCAGGCAATTTCTTGGCCTTGGACACTGCAAAGAAAGTTAATGTAACACTGACTTCAATCCCACTTGTAATAATCATTATAATAAACTATTGAAATTATTAGATTTTCCCCATGTATTTTGTTTTTCCTATGATTTCTTTTCTGGGTAATGGGAAAGAAAGAAGAAAAAGAAAACATACTCAAAATTTAAGCAAAGGGATTAAAACATTCAATTATGAATTAAAAATACACTTCTTCAAAACTGAAAGGCTTCAACATAGTTTCATATAGACATGTCCACCTGTGTCTGCGAGGGGAAGCGGAAGGGAATGACAAATAGGATCTCTCTGATAGGCTGTCCCTTCACGGAGAAATGAGCCAATAGCGTAAGCTACAACAAATAATAATCTTAGCCCAGACCCCAAGGAAGATAAAGATCTCCAGAGGGAACACACACTACAACTAATGTCTTGTATAGCTGTTGAGGGTAGGGTGTTTTTTGGTTTTTTTGGTTTTTTTTTTT
>NC_031799.1:51987468-51989740 GCF_001522545.3 Parus major | reverse complement strand
TTGGCTGGCTTTCTTCGGCTTCAGGAAAAAAGACATTTTCATTTTTGCTGGGTCGCAGAGCTGCTGCGGTGGAGAGAAGGGAATTTCGCCATCACCCAGACGGAGCTGCTGCTTCTTCTCCTTCTCCCCTCTTTGTTGGTGGCCTCGCACCCCCTGCCCTGCCGGGACGTGTGGCAGTGCCAGCCACCACCGCGGAGCTGCTGATCCACCTCAGCCACCAGCCCAGGATCTCAGCTCATCCCTGCTGTTTCCAGCCGACTGTTCCTCAGAGCCCTGCAGGAGCACCGGGACTGCCCGCCTGAGGGGTTTGTGAAAACAAAGCCTCTCCTCCATCCCATCTCAGCCGAGAAAGCTGTCACGGAGTCCCTGGTTCTGTTTTCTTGTTAATGCTGTAGTTATTGTTTGTTTGTTTGCCTGGTTATACTAGTAAAGAACTGTTATTCCTATCCCCAGATCTCTGCCTGGAAGCCCCTTAATTTCAAAATTATAATAATTCGGAGGGAGGGGGGTCTACATTCTTTCATCCCAAGGGAGGCTCCTGCTCTCCCTAGCAGACACCTGTCTTCTGGAACTGAGACAATAACACAACTCTGAGAAAAAGGGCAGCTGTGGAAGAAAATCTTGTTGAGACCCTGCCATTTAAAGGACTGCCCACCAAGTGATCCCACAAGCTCTGGTTGACAACCGCTTGACATAGAACCTTCCTGATGGAGGAGTGCAGCAACCTGATGCTTGGGGTGCAGCAAGGTTACTCAGTCACTTTCCTGAGCCTCGAGAATGCAGAAGCCGATGCTTCCTGCAGCACTCATCCTGGGACCTGATGCCACTGAAGAGGCCATTTTCAAGAAGCCTGGCAAGAGAGAATTGCCCACCATGTGAGGCTGTGCAAGACAACTGTTTTTAAGATTGTTGAAGTTGGGCACCAATTTAATGTGTGTCATAAATCAGAGTGCTTGCACCCTATTTTACCAAACTGGGTGGTATGGAAAAACATGACAACAGCAGCGCCTGGAGCCATCCCACATCCGAAGCTTGATGCTGGTGTTCACAGCTGCACTGAGGATGCGCAAGCCACCCAGTGCAGCTATGAGACAAGGAATTGGCAGCCCTAGCTTCACTCAGCCCCTGTCCAGGATCAACAGAGCCCACCATCTCAGTGACCACCAAGTATAAGGAAATAACCAGAAATTTAAAGATGGAATTGGTGGTGTTATAAATGCAAAGGCAAATTCGTGATACGAATTAAAAGAAAGATTTATTAATAAACAACAAAGAGCAACAACGATAAAATACCACAATAAAATATTCAGCGCAGCGCTGGGTGGACAGGGTCTACACCAAAGGTATAGGGTTCCCAAATCCACGCTTGAGGGTTTCCAAGCCTCGGTTTTTATAGGGATTTTATGTCCTCGGGCAAAAATTCCAAGCAGGTTCCATTCACCAAGTGTCCCTGATTGTCCAGTGAATGGATTTCCTGGCATAGAAAAATAGAGCTAACAAGTGTCCGGACAGAATCTTCTCATATGCAAAGGAGATTCTATATGTATTTCAACTTGTGTCATCAGAGCAGAGTAGTGGAATCCGGGCTGGTGCAGATGGGTATTGTAATAAATTATTGTATGTATTAAAAATTCGGAAAGATATAAATTAAATATGTTTGTAATAATGTGAAATATAAAATGTAAAAAAACCCCGCTCCGGGTCTGGTCGAAAATCCCCTTTGGAAAGCGACAGATTGTGACCAACACCCAAGATAACGAACTCAGGGAAAACCCATCAACTCAGACAAATTGACAGGACGAGGGCCATCAAGACAACAATAGAACTGGCTCAGAGAATTACCTGCCTCCGGACCGAGCAACGCCCTACGGATTTCTGTGGGGAACAATCAAGTTGCAAAAAGACAGACTCCAAAAAAGATAATCATCACCAGACCTGAACACCCCACCTGTCGGACTAGGGGTGGAAGAAGCAATCAAAAAGGACAAAAGGGAGAAACACAGCCCAGATACTCATCTGTACCAGCCCGGATTCCACTACTCTGCTCTGATGACACAAGTTGAAATACATATAGAATCTCCTTTGCATATGAGGAGGCTCTGCCCGGATACTAGTTAACTCTATTATTCCATGTCAGGAAATCCATTCACTGGACGATCAGAGACACTTGGTGAATGGAACCTGCTTGGAATTTTAGCCCAAGGACATAAAACCTCTATAAAAACCGAAGCCTGGAAACCCTCAAATGTGGATTTGGGAATCCTATACCTTT
>NC_031799.1:51984846-51987078 GCF_001522545.3 Parus major | reverse complement strand
CCTGAGTTCGTTATCTTGGGTGTTGGTTGCAATCTGTTGCTTTCCAAAGG
The DNA here is from genome assembly GCF_001522545.3 of Parus major. Classification (NCBI taxonomy): domain Eukaryota; kingdom Metazoa; phylum Chordata; class Aves; order Passeriformes; family Paridae; genus Parus; species Parus major. Next base: position 51,987,028 of record NC_031799.1, on the reverse strand, counting down.
GGATCCCAACCAGACCCGGAGCGGGGTTTTTTTACATTTTATATTTTACATTATTACAAACACATTTAATTTATATCTCTCCGAATTTTTAATACATACAATAATTTATTACATGGCTTAACCAGTTTACATTCTTTCCCCGCAGTTTTTGCAGCTGAAAATCATTTTTAGATGCTTAAGAGAACAAAGCTTTTCAGGTAGAGCTAATTATTAGACTGCTCACTAAAAAACCAAAAAGGATAAGAAAAATGCATGGACATGCAATCTCTTCCTTTTCAGTTACTTATGGTAAGGATCCATTTTTTAATATGAATGCATCAATCACCATACCTGGAGGTGTTTATGAAATGACTGGATGTGGCACTTAGTGCTGTGATTTAACTGACATTGAGATGTTTGGTAAAAGACTGGACTTTATGATCTTGGTGGTCTTTTACAACTTGAATGATTCTATAACTCTTTGATTCTAAATGAGGAATTTCCAAACATCAGGAAAGGGTTTTCTCATGACAGGGAGTAGGAATCATTGTGAGATAGTAAAAAACGTGGAATGCTTACTGCTTGCAATACCTTTACAGTCTCCTGGCAGTACAGCCTAGCAATGCTTGGTGCAAAGTTCCTTCCTGCCAGACATGTGTAGCTACGTTGATGAGTTGTATTTACGTGTAGCTTCCATGCAAGTTTTTGTTGGGGATTAGGAACTTTCCTTTTGTTGTGTTTTTTTTTTTCCTCACGGAATTTTGTCCCATAAATTGCTAGGAAACAGTAACAACTGGGAGCTTAAGACTTGAGACAAAAGAAGTGGCCAAACTCGGGGCAGGAGGCTGCACTTCTCTTACAGAGGTATCTCTCGGAGGGGCAGAGACACCGCAAGATTTCGACTGGGAGAACTGGGTTGGGTGCAGCCCCTATTTGCTCTCGCGGATTCGGCGGAGGACCGTCAGAGATGCTGCTTGTGGGAGAGAGTTCCCTGCCGCCGCCGGAGCCCAGCCGACTCCTGCTTCTTCTGCCGTGGGGTGAACCTCTGTCCCCTGTTGTCATGCTGGGGAGCGGGCTGGCAGCCAGGCCGGGCGGAGCAGCACCTTCAGCCCCCGGTCCCGGCTGCTCGCACCTGACGGCAGTAGAGGGAACCACCCGCGGCACCGGGCACCGTCCTCCGGGCGGTATGGGGGCTCAAGGCACCGGGTGCTACTGGGCCGATAGGCTGAGGGCGCCGGGGCTGCCACAGGGGACAGTACCGCTGAAGGCACCGTGCTACTGTGGGTGGCGGTGGCACTGAGGATGGCGAGGCTTTGGGGGCTGAGAGGAAGCACTGAAACGGAGGGGTCTGGGGGCGCTGAGGGTAGTCTGGCAGGGACTGAAGGGACAGAGAAGTGGCATGGGCTGGAGGGCTCAGGGCACTGGGGACACTGAGGGGGATGGCAGCACTGTGGGGACCGATGGGCTTGGAGGCTCTGAAGGGATTGGGGGAGCTGGAGGTGTGCTGAGACTTCAGCGAGGCTAAGGGCATGGTGGAGGTGACTTGGTTCCTTTGCTTCCTAAATCTCTGCTCCAGAAGAATTGCAACTGAGGGGAATCATGCGGAAATGTACAGGCTGAGTTCCATCTTTATCTTGTTCTCTACATATCTGTATTCAGTTATTATACTTATTTAGTTAGGGGTATATAGAGATTTACATAGGTACTTTAGTATATTCAGTAGGTACTTTGCTTATTTATGTATAGGTTCACCATGTATATTGTTATATTGCTATATTTACACAGATGTCAATATATTTATATACCACATATTGTCATGTTTATATATGTATGGAGTTCTATGTAAAGCTGTGTAGAGTTGTACAGTTTAGTTATTGCTTTGTGGATATTTAAAAAGTTCAGTTGATGTATACCTCTTTGTATATATACATATATATGCACTACTTTGGAACCTGCAATGCATTTGATTGTGTGAACTGAAAGTAATACTTATATGTTTATAAATGGTCAGTGCACTTGTACCATCTGTAGTAAGCTTTTAAATGAAACTAGTATTTGTATATAAGCAGCTTGATCACAAGCATTGGATAATTAATGAAATGTTTAAACATTTCATTAATGTTTAAAGGAGTATTGAATTGTGATATTCGAAGCAATTACCAGATGCCTACCTTAGGATCCAGGACGATTTTGGCAATGGGTG
>NC_031799.1:51880427-51984586 GCF_001522545.3 Parus major | reverse complement strand
GGCGGAAATAGGCAGGCATGCCTCACAGATTCCCCAGTTCCATAAAGGCAGGGAAAGAAACTGTAGGGTTTGGATAGGCAGTGGAGCCACACATTCAGGCATACACAGACTGCAAGGGCCTGCTAAGGAAAGCATTCCAACTGCAACTTCAAGAAAGGGAAAGAAAGCCCCAGTCCAAGAGGACTTCTTATTTCTTTCAGGACACCATTACTTTCCCACGTGACAAGCAGATGAACATAAATCAAGCCCGTTACAGTATATCAACTCTTCAGATATATTTACACTTGTAATTACTTTGGAGTCCAAGAGATCCATTGTACAGTCTACAGTGTATTTGTAGATTTGTGTGCTGAGAAATTAATTGAAAAATACAGCCCTTAGCATTTTTCAGACAGTTTCAGACATGTAAAATAGAAATTTGCCTCAGCTTTTAAAACCCCTCACAAGCTATCCATCATTCTACTCCTAGGGAATTTTTACTGCATTAGCTGGCTGTTCGGATGCTTTAAAAATTTAGGAATATTAGAGATCATGAGAAAAATTTCTTGCTATAGGTAAAAGCACTCAGTTTTAGTTCCGATTTACTTAAATGAGCATGATATAGGATAAAAAAAATCTGTTATCCTATAACGGGATAGTATAAATCAATGGCTATGCTTGTAGAATGAATCAGCATTAGTTAAGAGAACATAATTACATATATCACCCTGTCAGTTATCTTGTTTTCTTCATAATTTTTGCTCCAGTAAAAAAGTCCATAGCAGTATGACAATATTAGATCCTAAGAGAAAAGAAATATCTTGTATGACCTCTAGTGAAGCATCTTCTTTGGTAAGCTATTTATTGAGGTAAGTGGTAAAAACAGAATAATGAACATCTAAGGCTGTAGAACTTTGTATACTATGTAGTTCAGCCCGAGAAGATTCTGCCTCTGCTTAGATCTGGCCACAGTTCAGCCAGAACGAAACAAAGCCTCTGTCCAGGGGTGTTGTTATGGCATATTCAAAGGGAATTTTACCTTTGAATGCTCAAAAAATATCCTGACATGATGGAACTTACCTTCTCCTGCAGATTATTTTCCTAATTCTCGCCCCGGTGAGGTCCCCTTGTTATAGATACATTTTATGTTATTGGCTTTTCGCAAATATTAAGATGAATGTTATGTGTATAAGAATGAGAAATTTTATTGTATTAATATAGTTTTCTTTATTTCTGTTATTGATGAAATTTAGAAATAGTAGTATAATACATATATGTTAGGTTATGGCATAGTATTAAAATAAAAACTGTCTTTGTTTGTATAACCCAAAGACTGAGGAAAAAAAAAAAACCGAAAAACTCCTGCATTTGTAAACTATCTTATCCAGATGAAGACAGCAGTGACCAGAGCTCTGGGGGGGGAGGAATTTATTGCGTTCCTGGTATCAGGGAATGTAAATCTCAATGGCGCCAAGAAGATTGATCTATTGGGAAGGGGGCAAGAGAAAACTAAACAGAAGAACACTAAAGATCCTAAGAAGAATGTATGAATATGTATGAGAATTTATGGATATGTAGTAGAGTTCTGTTTTTAAGAGACAATCCTTTGTTAGTAAGGTGTGCTCTCTTAGCTGAATGCAGAGACACCCGGCCGTATCTGTATACTTTACTTTATTTTTCTCTCCTAATTGTTTTTTTATTAAACTTTTAAATTCTATAAAAATTATGTGAACCTCGTTTTTCACACCCTGTTTTATCCCGGTACTTTGCCACCCACCCTGTCCCTACGCTGCCACCTCCTCTGTCCCACCGATGTCCCCTGCTCTGTTCCCGACAGTGCACCGGTGTTGCCATTTGCCCTATCCGGCCGTGTCCCCTGCCTGCGACAGAGGTCTTCCCGTCCGATCTCTGAGGTGTCCCTGCACTATCCCCTTTCTTGTCCCAGCCGTGCTACCGACCTATCCCGGCGGGGCCCTCTCTCCTCTCCCGGCGGTGTTCCCCATCCTGTCCCGGGCTGTTTCGTTTCCTCTCCTGGCGCTGTTCCCTGCCTGTCCCGGCAATGCCCTGTAGCGGCCTTTCGCACCCGCTCCTCGCAGGGGCACAGCTCACTCTGCCGGCGCCCTCGGCCCTTTCTGACGCTGCGGCGGCGCCGCCCGCGGGGAGCGGGTCGTTACCGCCAGGGGGCTGCGGGCGCTGGGGCCAGCCGTGACGGACAGCTCAGATAGCCAATAGGAGACAGAGCAGCTGGAAGGGCGGGGCGGACGCAGAGCGGGCGCAGCCACCGCCCCCTCAGCGGGGGTCTGTGTCTTTGTGCGCGTCGCGTCGAATCGCGACGCGTCCCGCTGCTCTGGCTGCTGCCGTGGGTGCCCGGCCGCGCCGCTGGAGCAGGAGGAGGCGCGGGAAGCACCGAGGAGCAGGAGGAGGCGGAGGGGGAAGCACCGTGGAGAACGTCGCCCGCCCGCCCGCCCGCGCCGCCGCTGCCTGATGCCGCGGCGCCGTCCTGCCGCCGGCCCGGGGACTTGCATGGCCGGGCATGAGGAGCGCTGCGCCCTCCCGCGGCCCCAGGGCTGAGCCGCCTCTCGCCGCCTTCCGGCTGCTGCTGCTGCTGCTGCTAAGCGCAGGTACCGGGAGTGTGGGGCTGGAAGGGACGGGAGCGCAGCCGGGTGCCCAAAGACGCGAGGAGCTGGCGGGTCCTTTTCCTTCAGGGAGAGCCTTTCATGAGGAGAGACTCGTGAGCTGGGCCTGGTCCTAGAGGAGAAGGCTGATAAGGGATCTCGTTAATGTGTATAAATATCTCCATCCGAGAGGATGGTGCCAGACTCTTTCATTGGTGCACGGCGGCAGGAAGAGGAACGATGGCTTATAAACTGAAATACAGAAGGCTTCACCTCAGCATGAGGAAGAACTTCCATGTATTAAGGGTGACAGAGCACTGAAACAGGCTGCCAGGGAGGTCATGGAGTTTTTTTCTCTCGGGACATTCATACCCCACCTGGACACGTTCCTTTGTCACCTGCTCTAAGTGATCTTGCCTTGGCAGGAGGGTTCGACTAGGTGATCCCCATTCCAGCCCTGAAAAATCTGTGATTATGTGATTTATTCGATTGTTTGATAACTTGACAGACTTGCTCAGCTAGCCTGATTTTTTGAGATTAAAATAATATTACGAATACAGCTGAAGGGAAATAAAATTTTTGATGCTTTGAAAGTCTGGCTCTAAACTCGGGATTCCCTCCGTCATTTTGCTTGGCATGGGTCTTTTTTGTGTTTCTGAAAACACAGAAGTTGATTGCTGTTAGGGTTTTTTTTCTGTATTTTGCAGAGAATATGTATGGCTTGCACAAAGAAATTTTCATCTTGCTTACATGAATCATGGTCATGCTTGCTATAGGTGGAGAGTTCCTGATTCTACTTTGTATTGTCTTGGAATTTTGACAGATTTGTGTTAGCTATGCATCACTGGCAAAACGTATTACCCCTATAAATTCATGGTTTGGCCATTCAGAGTAAGTCACGTGAGCACTGACTCAGGAAGGTCAGCTAAGGGGCAGGCAAAGAAATTGCTGGTATCCTCTCGTTACTGGGTGCATTGCAGAAAACAACTATTTAAAAATGAAAAATGTTGTTATTGAGCCTGTTTTCCACTTCTCACAGCTCATGAATTTTGCACAGATATATTATGTTTTTCCTGTCTTTTTTCCCCAGCTCCCAGGTGTGTTATTGTAGGCATTTTTGTGGCATTCAAAACTCACTTTAGGATAGTGAAAAAATACAGATAAATGTTCCCACAGATGAATTTTAGTAGATAGTTTTGCAGGCTTGGACAGCTGTTTCATGAAGTTGTGCACATATTCTTTATGAAGGTCCATTTTCTCTTTGGATGGCAGCAAATGCAACCTGTCTTAGATTGTGGACTTCCTGGTTTTAACCTGTGTGAAAAGTGTGGCTCTGTTTCCTTTAGTGTGTCTTTTTAATTTAATTTTTGCTCCTGGTAAGGTCTTTGGTAAAAGTTACCTTCAGAAAGCCATTGTTAACTGCCGTGAGAATCTGGAAGAGTTTCAAATCATACTGTGAGAGACTGTGGAGGAGACAACTGTAAAAAACTCCAGTTTGCTTGCAAGGGTGTTAACTGTGCTTTTTTACTGAAACCAGGTCATGACTAGTTTGCTCATGTAAACGGAGCTGTGTAGCAGTTACATACATCTGATAAGTACTTCAGGCTTTTGTGGGGTCAGTGTTTCTCTCCCCTTTGTCTTATTGCTGAATTAGGCTTAATTTTTTCTAAAATGCAATGTTTCCCTGACAGGTGAGCACTTTCTTTCAAGTTTCTTTCAAGTTATTTTCTGCAGTACTTGTGGGAGTGGAAAGGGGTTGCCACCTAAGAGGTTTGCTTTTTTGTCTTTCTGCTGTCTATTTCATGCTTAGGTAACTGTCAGCTGCAGACATCTTGTGGAATCCAGAAGTGCACCACTGATTTTGTATCCTTCACTTCACATCTAAATGCAGCTCTTGAGGACTTTGATTTGGAGTTCTGCAAGGCCCTGCGGACATACTCTGTGTGTACCTATCGCAATTCCAAAGTATGCCGTGGAAATCTAGTCTACCATTCTGCAGTGCTTGGGATCAGTGATCTCATGACCCAGAGAAACTGTACCAAAGATGGACCCACATCCTCCACCAACCCTGAAATGACCCATGATCCTTGCAATTACAGTGGCCACACAGAAACAAGAGAACATCATGGGGGAGAGAAGACTCCTCCTCCTACTTATCTATTTTGTGGCTTGTTTGGGGATCCTCATCTGAGGACTTTTAAGGATCACTTCCAGACGTGCAAAGTGGAAGGCGCTTGGCCCCTCGTAGACAATAACTACTTATCAGTGCAAGTGACCAATGTGCCTGTGGTCGCAGGATCCAGTGCTACTGCTACAAGCAAGGTACAGATTTTTTTGTGCACTGTGCATTCATGGAGAAGTAAAAGGCCGAGTCAGTTAAGTAAGTTATTTAGCCCTTAACACTGAAGTGTAGAAACTTGAGAATTTTCTATGCAGTAGTATAAAAAAGTAAAACTCTTAGCATCTTCTTTAATGGGCATCAAACAAAACAGATTCTTTACTTTCCTCTGCTCCTGCTCATTACAAGAAAACCTGTGTGTTTCACCATACAAGCCTGTAAGGATACTGATGTAACACTTTGAAACAGTTTTTGATTATTGAACATCTGTGACTGCCTGTGCACTAGCTAGAAATTAAATCATACAATGCTCTGGTTGGAAGGAAACTGAAAGATGAAAAGAATGTATGTCTCTGCTTTTCATTAATTTTCTGAACTTCATAGCTATAACAGTAGGAAACAAATAATACTGGCACAAAAAACTAGTTACTAAAATACTGATGGGTCAGATCAGAAACAAGAGGACAAACTGCAGAGGACTGAGAGGGGGTAGCAAGCTAAATGCTTGTGAGAAGGAGTTAGTACCTTGGCTTTACTAAACAAGCAGTGGCCTTAAAATTGTGCCAAGAATATTAAATGCTTGTTGAGACAGGCATGGCTTAAGGTTGAACTCCTCTCAGATACTTGAGTATGGAGTAGGAATACATACACTAGTATTAGATGCTATTTCTTCAACTTAAGAAAAGTCCTAGTCTCTTCCTGCTGATTGCAGGTAGCAAGTATGTCCATCAATTACTTGAGCCTGTTTTTGAAGCTGATACTGCCACATACCTCTTGGAATGAAAGGGCTTTGTAAAAAATTGTGGTGGTGTAGCTCTTGTATTGTCAATCTATGTCAGGCTATATGTGCACAACTTCAAGACATTTACACCAAAGAATTTTCACTGTGTTGTTAAGCCTGGAAGTAGATATTTTAATTACTAGGAGTTGTCTATCACAATAGGGTAGAGCCTACACATCTTCTGTGGAATTGGCTGAATAGTAGTATTAATAGTAGGAAAATCAATTTTACTGTTAAGTTTGTGCTGGATTATGAAGTATTGACCAATGGCAGTGCTTGTATGAGTGAACAGACATTGGACTGAATCTCAGAATTACATTTTCTTAACTTGTTCCAGTTTCAAAAACAGTCTTCATTGTGAATGAGCTCTGAAGGTGTATACAGTAAGAGAATGACGCTAGTGTGAGTAAGCTTTGCAAAAGAGACTTATGTCCCCTACAGTCTCCTCCACTGGCTTTTTCTAAAGACTCCTTAAAAAGTGGAAGAAAAAGCTGCATTTCATAATCTGCAGTAAGCTTTTATCCTCAGTTTGGCTAAACTCTTACAGAATTTTCTTCATTTCCTTGTTCCTGATAGTGGTAGAGGAAAAAGTTAAGGCTCTTGTGTACGAATCATGTGGACAGCTAGGGCTGTAGTAGATAGGTGATCTTAAGTTTAGCCACATTCTGAAAATGACTGACTGTGGTAACACATTATGATAGTATATGTCCTTTCAAAGAGATAAGGAGAACACCAGTAGTAAGTGTATGTACATGCTGAAGGAAAGTATGGTTTTAAAAGCTGTGCCTTCTGCCTTTATTTATTCTGAAGAGGTTGGTTTGTTTTTTTTTTTCTTTGACTTGGGTAAAATGTTTTTTTCCTTCTCTTCTAGTAGTCCCTGTCATTGCCCAAGTACAGCTAAGTTTGCAGAAACAATTAAATAAAACAAAATCTATGGTTTACAATACTAGAAATATTTCTAATGTTGAAATATATTGTATCATATCTTATATGTTGTACAGTCCTTGAATTTTTTCTCTTTTTTTGGCACTTGTTGTAGGCAAGGAAGGTTGTTTGAATGTACAAGTGACTTATCTTCTAATTTTTAATATCTCTTATGCATGCTCTTGACTCTGTTATTTCTAGTACAAACAGGTTATTGTAAATGAAATAGAAAAGGCTTGTTAAGCTACACTGACACTGCAAATTTCATTCCTGTAACATTTTCCTCTGCAAGTATTCCACTTTGATTGTGGTTGACTGTCTGGTGCTGGATGTACTTAGCTGATTTTGGCCACAGGGCCAAAGCTGTAGCTTAAAGGACTTTAAAGAGCTACACTTCAGTGCCATTTATGTATATAGTGTAATCCCTAGCTGAGAGCATGCCAGTAGGTCTTCTACCTTCATCATGAAGAAAGTTTTCAGCAGTTCCTTTTTGTTAGTCTGGCTGTTTTTTCATTGCTTGTATTTGAAATAGATGTTTAATGGGAAATAAAAATAAAGATATATGCTGAATTTAAATTGTACAGAAGCCAAAGCAGAATCTAACCTAATTAGTCCTCTCTAAAGCAGGCCTAATGAAAGGAAGGACAATAAAAGTAGATTTAGTTTTTCCTGAATCATTTTTTGGGGAAGTGTTTTAAGAAACCATAGAAACAGAATGGTTAATCTTCAGCCCATTGTCCTTTTGAAAAGTGCAGACCATCACTTGCCCTTGTAGGGAGTTAGTACTTTTCACTTTTATCCTTAAGTAAATGTGATTTACTTGTGTTTTTATCCTGCTTTTCTGCTGTACCAGTCTTTGAGGGAGTTGGTAATGAAGGCAACCTTATGTGTGAAGTTTTCTTCTCTCTCAAAAACCTAACAGAGTATGGGAACCTCAGCAGTCTGAGGACTATCCAATAAGTTCATAAAGGACAGGAGAATGCCCGGAGAACACATCAAGTAGGAATGTGAGGAATAAGCACATGTTGTTTCTTCCCTACCCCTCACTGTGCATCTGGCATGAGAGTATGAGAAGCAGGAAAAATTTCTCTTTAATTCCTTAATTGGAAGAGCACATCTTGTGAGAGTTGTGTACTTAAAAGAATGCTCTGGAATTTGTTTGTAGGTGTTTTGCATATTTGTGTTACTCACAGTAACATCTTTTTTTCACCATGAGAAAAGCTATTTTACGTTCTGTGGTCTAGCTGAAACTTTGAAACTCCAGGTTTTTGAGCTTGCCTGATGTGCTTATTCCGCTCGGCATAGGATCCTAGGGCTTTTCAGATGGAAAAGGAAGATCATCAGCTAGTAACTGGGAAACTGAGTTTAGGCTCCGTTTTCTTTTTATTTCTGACAGACTTCTTGCATAGATTTTGAATAGGTCACTGGCATTATTTATGTTTGATTTCTGCAACTCTGGATAAAGAAAGAGCTTCCCTGTCTTGGAAGTGGTTTTGCAAATACCTGAGAATAAATATCTATTACAAGGAGCAGGTAGGAAGGATATTGTATAGTGCATTAAATAGAATGCTGGGGTTTTAAAATTTTATTTATTGTATGCTTTATTTGGAGGGGTATAAAGTCTTTATAGTCTTTTGCTGCTGTGACAGGTGTTCTGGATATCACTAGAGTATTTGTCCTTGAATAGCAAATGAGGCAGAGATGCTTGGGCTTGTCAATGGAAAGCTTTCCTTCTTGTTTGGAGGTGTCTTCTTGTTTGCATTAATTGGAAATGGAGGTTTTCCTTTCCAGGTTTCTTATAGTAGATAGCTTGAGGGTGAGAGAGTGAATGTAGGGGCACAGAGAAGGAGAAAAAACTACAGAGCTTTCTACTGTAAAGATTGATTGGGTATAAACCTTGCATCCTGGGAATTGGTGCTATCAGCAGGGTAAAGGAGTTTGGGGGATAAATATTCTTTTACTCAGAGTCAAAACACTTTAAATACCTCTATTGTAGTGTGATTTCAATTTTTGCAGGAAATCATTGCAGAATTAGCACAGTGCAATAGAAAAATAACTAAAAGGTAATTGGAAGATAAATGTTCCAAATGTTTTCAGTAGAAAGATGAGGTAACTTGTCACATATCATTATTATTTTCATCTTTTTGGACATTTTGCTTAAGGTAGAGATGAATTTGTCTTATTAAGCAGAAGTAGCTTTATACTACAGTTTTGTTTGAGGTTGCAATAGAATCATTTAGGTTGGAAAAGACCTTTAAGATCGAATCTAGTCGTAAACTGTCGATTCCACCACTAAATATGATCCATGAGTGTCTACATGCCTTTTTAACATTTTTGGGATGATGACTCAAGAGGCTGGCATGTGCTCCAGTGCTTGATGACTCTTTCAGTGAAGAAATTTTCTCTAATATTCAATCTAAATCTTCACAGTGCAGCTTAAGGCCATTTCTTCTCATCCTATCACTTGCTACTTGAGAGGAGAGACTGACTCCCACCTGTCTACAGCCTCCTTTCAGAGACTTAAGAAGAGCAGTGAGGTCTGCCTTGAGTTCCCTTCTCTCCAGGCTGAACACCCACAGCTCCATTAGCCTCTCTTGATCAGGCTTGTGCTTCAGATCCTTCCCAGCTCTGTTTCCTTCCTCTGGGCTTCCTCCAGCACCCCAATGTCTTTCTGTTTGTGAGAGGCCCAAAACTGAACACAGGATTAGAGATGTGACCTCAGCAGTGCTGAGTACAGGATACAGTCACTGCCCTGGTCCTGCTGCCCCCACTGTCTGACACAAGCCCCAGTGTCCATGTCTTCTTGGCTCCCTAGGTCCACTCTGGCTCATGTTCAGCTGGCTGAATAACCAGCATCCCCAGGTCCTTTTTCACTGGGCACTTTTTCACTCAGTCCTCCCCAAGCTTGGCGGTGTTACAATAATGGTTGAAGTTAATGATGTTAGAGGTCTTTTTCTACCCAAACCTAGAATTCAATGAAATGCGTAGTAAAATAACATGTAGTGATACCTTCATCATTCTAATTGCATTGTGATACTAGGGAAGACAATTACAAGAACTTAAGAGTTGAAAGTGATGTTTTTGTTTAAGGCACACAAGTCAGGCACCTTCTACAAATACATTAGGGTTTTCCCTAGAAATGACAGTATTATAGCTTCAGTAACACCATCTTTGAAAGGTTTTGCATGTGCAGTGGAATTTTAGGAAACTTTGTGAGCAGTATACTCATCAGTACTGGCGTCAGTAGGAATGGGAGGATAAAGTCCAAAGTGACATGTGCAAATTGTATGTGTGGGGTTTTTAGTAATCTTAGTATAGCTGATGTTTGTTTATTGTATCCTCAGATAAGTCTCTTGAAACCTATATTTTCATCTTTCAGGGTGCCTCACAGCAGAAGAGCTCTGCATGTGCCCAAAGAAAAAGGCTGATACACTGATAGTTCAAAAAATCTTTATGTGAAGATTTTGGCATTTGAGTTTTTCCATCCTAAATTTAGAAAGGGCAGTTAATCTCAGTCTGTTAGCAGTACTGCATAAGCAGCCTAGTGAAGGTGTTCTTGGGACTCAGAGTATGAAGAATACTGTAGGTAGATAAACATATATAACATGTGTTGAGTTTGTTAGAAATAACCATTTTCACTTTTTAATGTTCCCTGTCACACTGAGAATTTGAAGAGAGAAAGCTCTGCAATGAAATTTTCCTTCATCTCCCTTTGCAACAGGTTCTGGAGTATCTGTCAGTACCAGGGCATGATACTGAGATAGGACTGTGTGATAAGGCAAAGCCCTTGCAGCACTCTGGTTTTACTGATCTGGCCTATGGATTAGATGGATGTCACACAACAGACAACAGAATATTCAAAATCAGTGTCTTGAGCTGCAGTGTTTAAATACAAGTATGTCCTTGGAAAATCTTAATGGTCTGTGTTAATTCTCTGTTTGGAGTGTCCTTGCAACATACATGGAGGCCTTTATTCATCTAACAGTCTTTCAACTCTCATTCAGCATCCAGTGTTATTGCTAATCTTAAGTTAGGGTAAAGGCTTCTTGTTCTTTCTCTGTGTTCCGAAATTGTGTGCATTTCATTTTTGTAAATGAGGAAGTTCTGGAGAGAGCAGTTTGGTAGCTGCTTCCTGATAAATTTTGCTGGGTGTCTTGCTTAAATGTTTTACCAAGCAGCCATTTTGGTGTCTCATTAAAACAAGAGACTTCTTTTTGGTTCCAGGGTTGTTCAAGTGCTAAGGAGACTTAGAGCTTTAGTTCTGTAGGTGTGTAAATCATTGTTTACTCAAGAACAATGCAAATGTGCTCAAGGAAGTATCTATGCTTCTTTGTCTGAGCAGGCTGAGATAGAAGTCTGTCTCATCCAAACTGTGTTACACAAAATAAAAGGCCTTTTACTGTGCTGTGTTCTGGATTATATACAGAATTACTAATCGCTTGAGAGACCTCAAGTTTCTCTTCTGTACATTGCAGAGTTTACTTTAGTAATCACAAAGCTGTGGAGTGATCTTTACAGCAACCAGGGCACTTGAGCTTTTTCTGGATTTTGGGCATAAGCATTCCAGCTCAGCGCTGGTTCACGGACATCACTTTACCGAATTACTTGACTACAGGTGGTTTCAAGCTGTATAGCTGATACATCTCATGCTGTATAACTGATTAATCAAAGAAAAAACATTGAAAAATCAGCAATAGTGAGAGCATATGAAGTCAAAATGGTAAGTATTGTCTGTGTTGTGAGACAAACAGTGACAGAGTGTTGCGGCCAGCAACTTCAGGATCTTGTCCAGGGAAGCAGCAGGATTCTGGGGACCAGCATCAAACACCGAGACGGGCCCCCGTTCATGAAACCATTTATTCAGCATGGGAACAAAGTCAGGTCCAGAACAGAGAGCCCCCGACAGAGGCACAGCAGGGGTTTTTGAGGGACAGAACTCTTTGAGGGTCCCCACCTTTGAGGGTGGAGTTTAGGGCCAGGAACCATTAGAAACACAGCAAGGGAGAACCCCCCAGGGACTGAAACCCAATCAGAGCACCTGGGCCGCCCTTCACAAGGGGTTTGGGGTGGGACAATGTAACTCTTTGTCTCCCCTGAGGCCGCTGCCACAGAACAGAGCATCAGCCATCTGGGATGAACCAAGTATTGAAAATAAATGTAATATTGTTTAGGGTATGTCTGCATACTCCGAAGAAGAAATTGTTGCAGTGGGAGGAGAAAGGTGGGAAGACTCATGCCTGATACAAGTGGTATAGAGAAGTGAGGCTAATGAGGACAGAGGTTTAATTTAAACTGTTTGTAACTGCCTCCTGATTTAACCTCTCACTCTTACTTTAAAACAGGCAGAAATAAAAGTTGTTGTGCGGAAGTGTGATGGTTAACTTAAACTAAAATCTGAGGTTGCTGATTTTATGCCTAACGTTGGTTTAAAAATCTCTTCTGATATGTTTTGAAGTAATCTGAGTGTCTTAAGAGACTACTTAAATCATAGACTGTAGCTAATTTGATATAATCAATCAATGATGAAAATAATTATTAAAATATCTATTCTTGTTGCAGAATGTCTTTTGACCTTTTCAAGAAGTCATTCTCCTCTAGTCACTCTTCTTCTAAAGGAAGTAGCATATCTGTTTGTAATATTTAGATGTGAATTCTCATTCTGATTTTTGTTTTAGGAAAAGCTGCTAGACATTCCAAACTTGGTCTGCCTTACAACCTTAGTTATTCACTTCAAGTAAGACTGGAGGACCAGGTTTTTTGTTTTGTTGTCACTTACTCCAATAAGTAGAAAGGTTTAAAAGACTAGTTCTAATTTAAAAAAAAATATTAATTGCTTTATGCTAATGATTTTGATGTTGAAAGTCACTCATTGTTCAAAGGCACATCTTTGGGTATCTTTCAGTCTTGCCTTATTTCTTTGTGCGCACATTCCTAGTACCATGAACTTGAAGTGTCAAATCTCCCAATTCCTAGGACTAATGTATCCAGGATCCCTATGCTGTTACTTGCCTAGTTGTTGTTCTTGGTCCTGATTATGTCTTCCACTGATTTTGCATGGTCTCATTCTGGTTTTTCGTTACCAGCATTGTAGGAATTACTCTGTCCTTAGGCTTCTATGTCATTGCAGGATGAATGCCAAAGGGTTAAGAAGCTGTCAGGCAGGAGGTAGTTGTGATGCCTAATAAAATAAAAAGTGTTTTCCTTTCCTGACCTCAAGGCTGTTGCCACATGCTAATAGTCTTGCTTCCATACCAACATGAGAAAAAATTTAACGTTTGCTGTCCAGTAAAATACTGCTTTAAACGTGTGTACAGTCTGTTTTCCATAGGCATGAGTTATGGACAGCTATCAGGTTTTAAGGTAGTTCCAGATGTATTCAGTTACAAAATGGAAAAGGGCTTGAGGTGATAATTTCTTTCCACTAACTTTGCTGCCTTTCCTCTCCCCCACAGATAACTATTATCTTCAAATCATACCAAGACTGTACAGACCAGAAAGTATATCAAGCAATGACTGATGACTTGCCTGCAGCTTTTGTTGATGGTACAACAAGTGGAGGAGATGGGAACACCAGGAGCTTGCACATTGTGGAGAAAGTTAGTGGCAAATATATTGAGATTCATGCTAGGTACATCGGGACCACGGTGTATATCCGCCAGCTTGGGCACTACCTGACCCTGGCCATTCGCATGCCCCAGGAGCTGGTCATGGCCTACGAGGAGAGCCAGGATCTGCAGCTGTGTGTGAATGGCTGCCCTTCCAGTGAGCTTATTGATCAGAGTGGCCACCTGCCATTGCCTGTGATGGGAAAGCTGCTTCCTTGGGGTGCTGCAGCTCATCCCCGGTCAGGGTACACACTGGAAGCAGCCACCACAAAATGCCATGAGAAGATGCTTGTGAAGGACATCTATTTTTACTCGTGTATATTTGATTTACTCACCACTGGTGATGCCAACTTCACAACTGCTGCTCACAGTGCCTTGCAGGATGTGGAGGCACTGCACCCCAGCAAAGAGCACTGGCACATCTTTCCCAGGAGTGGAAGTGGTAGTGTGGGCAGGGATAGCAAATTCTTCGTCAGTCTTGGACTTCTGTGCTTGATTGTTGTTGTGTGTTTGTAGGATTTTTGTTTAGACTGTAACAAAATTTTGAAATATATATTGTCATAATATATTAAGTAAAGATGAATATGTATGTGTATACCATGTATATGAAGGGATGTTTTATCTTGGGGCATACTCCAGATTGGATGTTAATTGTTTTCATGTATATTTGATTCAGTATTCTCCGTATCTATTTGTTTTACAGTTGTTGAAAAGTTTTATAATGTCCCTGCACTGGGACCTGATAAAAAGCACTTTATTTTTTACATACTAAATATCTAAGTGTGTATATGAGTAACTATGTATTATACATTAAATACTCAGTGCTCTCTCTTCTCTAAGTACTACTTGATTTAACACATTTTTTTTAACTGAATTAGCTTGTGGGTTTTCCCAAGAGACCTTCAGTTAATGTCAAACGTATATATTTTGAAGCTAGTGAATGGTCTCTGAAGAGACTGGAGAGAACTTAAACTTAGAGGGAACACCTTTTTTTTATTATTTTTGGAGGGGTTTTTGGTTTTTTTTTTGTTTGTTTGTTTTCTTTTTTTTCTTTTTTTTTTCTCTCTCTTCACACGCCCTCCAGTTGTCTGTTAAAGAAGGCTACAGATTTATATTTTTTTCATGCTTGGAAACCCCACAATGCATCATTCTTTGCAAAATGTTTTAGATATGGTTCATCAGTATACCAGTAAGTATTTGTGTGTATGTAAAAGAGTGGATGTGCAGTGTGTAAATATTTTAAATTATTATAATAGAAGAATAGTTGCCACCCCCTGCCAAGGAATGTCAGTAAGATGGTATAAGTGACCCCTGGTGGGGTGCACAGAAATTGGGGATGTAGACCACGTACTGGGCAGGTACTCTATAAATAAATTCTCAGTTTGTCTCCTAGCCAAATAGGATGGATAGGATATTGGATAGGAATATGCTGAATACAGTTGTTACACTTCTTGAAGATGCTAGTTTCCTTCTGCTAAATAAGACATGTAAATTTATGACCAGCAGCTGCAAACCAGGCCAGTTTGTTGAAAAGACTGTGTGGGGGAAACGAAGAGGAGGAATCACTCAGGATCCCAGTTGTGCAGTTCCTTTGTAGTGTTTGCAGAGATACTTTTAAGAACTTCAACACATGGGTTTGTGTTCCTGCTGCATCCCTCTTGAGAGGCATTCTAAAAATCTTCTTTTCATGTTATTGGAGAACTCTCAAACCAGAAGAACCCGGAACAGAAATTTTTTTTCTGTAAAACTAAAGAAGAGGTGGTGAAATTGGAATATGATACAGAAGAGTCCACAAGATTACAGAACTCAGTGTAACAAGATGATCTGCTAAGTACATATGGAGTATTTCAGCTGCAAGGTTAATCACACAGTGTGAAGGTCAATTGAAAGTGCCAAAACTTAAAAGAAGTTATGTCAGATACATACAAAGAAATTCAGACCTAATAAACCTAATCACAACTGTGAATGTTGCTTTGCTTGTTGAAGTGTGTGAGAAATAATCTTACCTGGAAGATGTATCAGTGAAGTAAGTTGTGGAAATTGCTGTAGAAAGCAAAAGGAGTTTTAAATGTTTGTGTTTACTGTGCACAGAAGGCAGCTGTCATACCTGTGGGAGCTTACTCAAAAGTGTCATTCTCACACTACAAGATCTGCAGAAGGCTCTGTAATGTATTCACAGCCATTACTCACGCTGTCTGTTTGCTGGCCTTTGTCTTAAGCTGCCCTTGGATATTAGTGGCTTACATAAAAGGGTTTTTTAAGTATCTGCTAGAGCACTCCTAACCATATGGTAACAGCTTCTAACAGATGATGATAGTTCTCTGTGGTTGTGGAGTCTGACAACTTCCTTATTAAGTATGTTGCAGGGCTGGCAAAGACTGCCTAATCTTTTATTTTGTGTTTACAGAAAGCTCCTAAATAAGGATATTATAAAAAGAAATAGTAGGCTCAATTGCCTGTCAAACCAAAAATTGCTTTTTTCTTCCTGGAAAACCTATCTGGAATAAAAACCTGCATAGAGCATCTGTTAAGTGGAACATAACCAGAGAGTACACCTTTTGTTCTTATGGTCAAGCTGCAGACCATCATTGCATTTCCTTTCAGATTGCTGCTATACTACCAGAAAATAGAAAATTATTATTACTACCATGCATTTGTTTTATGAGTTTTGAGGCTGTGCAAGTGTCTGTTTACTTATATATGCTCCGAAGTGAAGCAAGCAATTCTGCAAGCTTTGTGTGGCCTAATGAGAGTTTCATTAGTGGACATGTTTTGAAAAAATGCCCAGGAGTCTCATGGCTTTCTTCTCTTCTGAAAAGAGACACACAGTGCAGTTTAAAGTCTTGCATTCATTTTCTTCATGTAAGTTCAGCTGTGGTCTTCTACACTGAAGTTTCATGCTTTGGTTATTTAATGCCCATGTATGTCTTGACTGATATAAATTCTTTTCTGTCTTGCCCTGCCAGCTGTTGAAAACTGCCATCTATACAATGTTCGAACACGACTAATAATGATTCTGTTTTTTTAAGCAGGTATTCCGTGTTTTTTACAAGATAAGCATTCTCTGTATTGTGCTGCTACTTCACTGTATTCAAAACAGGGATTGTGGGGATCGGTGTTGTCCATTAGGTTTTATAGTCCATATTATGGAGAGCAACACAGCCACAGATCAAGTACAAGTATACAGGTAAATTTGTGATGCTGATGTTAAGCAATTGCATCTGATCTGATTCAGAATTCTTTTTGTTTGTAACTAAACTTTGTTGTAATTAAAAGCTGCTGTTAGTAAATTAACTGTGAACAAACAGTAAGATTGATTATAGTCCTTGTGCAGGGGTATATATCAGAACTCATTAACTATATATAAAAAAGTATGTCATATGGAGTGTGTCAATTATTTATAGGAATTATTTTACACTTGTTTTAAAGCTTAATTTCCACTTCTTTCTACACTGTAACAATAAGAAGAGTACTCCTTTATATACACAAAATATGTACATGTCATTGATTTAGCATGTGCTGAAGGCTGGATCCACAAAAGTTCTGTATGCCTAGTTTGTGTGTGAGGTATCCAAATCCAAAACTGAGACACACAGTAAAGCCTTTTCAGCTTGAGCCCAGATGTTTCTCCAGGATCTCTAATTCTCTTCTTAGTCCAGTAAGCCCACTTAAAGAATTTTACTACTGAGCAGAGAAAATGAAAGCAGATCTGAGGTTTGTACCCTTACCCCAGCCAGTCATATGTTGGTCATCTGCCTGGTTTACTTGCCGGGCTTTTTGGACAGGTTCTTGACTTACTCATGTTTGGCAGGTGATGGTGGAGTTGTTTCAAGTATAGTGGTGTAAGCATTCTGGAGTTTGTGAGAGGCAAGTTGAAATTCCTCTTTCTGCCTTGGTCTTTCACATCTTGTGAGAGTAACAGCTGGGAGCTGTTATCGAATAAACACCATTGAGTGGCGATACAGGGGGATAGCTTTATCCAGACTTAGGTCCATATGGTCTTAGGCGCCTCAAAAGAGGCTGGAGGCATACTTCAATGCTTGAGAGATATTTCACCTAAATTCAGCAAACTAAGCCTGCAATCTGCCTCTGCAGTTGTTGGAGTGAATGGCAACATTTTAGATTGGATTATCTTCTGGAAATGCTTATTGCTGTTGTCCATGAAAGGAGGAAACAGCTATTTTAACAGCTGAAGTTGGGTGAAACTGGTCCAGCCCTGATGGGTACACTTTAAATTCCAGCCTAGGTTCATACCCAGGGGCAGCATATATTCACTAGAGACAAGCTGCCTGATCTAGCACTTCCTGTACAGCTCCATGTCTCCCAGACCTGGCTGATGGGATCACCTCGGGCTGGGAAAGTCTCACACCAAAACTAGGTCTTGCCACTAGTCTGAAACCTACGATGTTTGATTTCTCTTGCAAGTAGGACTGAAGAAGGCAATGACACCACCCCATCCTTGCTGTATTGGCCCCTTCTCCCAAAGCACTCCATGTGGGTTAGGTGAAGGGTGGAAAAGAGAAATGAAGAAGCTGAAGTCAGAGGGTGAAGAGGAGACCACGTGGGTAATGTCTTCGTGGTAATGCTTCTAATTGTAATTTTGGTCTTTAAATCCCAGACTGTTACCACTGAAGATGAATAGATCACGCAGACACAGGTCGAGGTGTGGTGAAAGAAAGAGCAGAGTTTATTTTTCCTCCCAGGATTTATAGGTTTCTGACCACAGCCAGGGATTGGATGGTCAGGATAACACTTTCCCACTGCACTGGCCATGAGAGATGTCCATCACAAGACGCGTAACAGAAGGAATGTACACATATCTAGTTTACAGTTACTGCCCTGGGAAAGTCCTTAGAAAACTATGTTAGCAAACTCAAAAGCTGAGTTTTCAGGGCAACATCTCACCCTTTTTGGTTTAACAAAAAGAAAAGAAGAAAAATTAACAAAGAAACTAGCAACATTATAAACAATCAAAAGGATAAATAATAGGAAAAATACAATACTCCATACAATCAGAAGGCTGTAATTTCAGGGTGATATCTCACCCTTTCGTTATTACAAAAAAACCCAAAAAACAAAAAAAACCCAGAAAAACAACAAAACTCAAAAATACATGAAACAGTTGTCCAACATCAACACCTGCTTGTGGATGGCTCTCAATTTGGTCACGGAGACAGAATCCATGGCCAAAATGAAAGGTGCCTGGGAAAACTTATGAGATGCTATGACAGCAGCCTGTAATTCTATCAATTGGGCTGATCCAGCCTCATGACTCTCTAAGAAAAAAAAACCAAAACAAAACAGTGACATCAATGGAAAGATTAATGTAATAGACTTGAAGAACAGAAACTGCTCACAGAACCTCCTCCAGCATCTACTGTGCCAGTGGGTCAGTGTCAGAGGTGACTTTAAAATCAGAGTCCCCCTTTAACAGACCAAACAAGGGAGACTGTTCTGTCTTGGTCAGTCCCATATAGGGACACAACCACGTGAAAGTCTGTTCATATCTGGACACCGTTCATGCAGTATCTGCACTGAATGCAGAAAAAATAATTGCACCTCCCAATGTGGGACTGTTTGTCCCAAAATTATTTTGACCCTCATAATTTCAAGGAGGTTGTTTCTGGAGTCACTAGCAGCTCCATATTATCGGCAAATGCCAGCAAATTTTCACAAGCCTTATGGCAAAATCTCCATTGATATCTCTGTGTGGGCTCAGCATTAATGATAGCTGGCACCAGAAAGGCAAATATTGGTCTGTCATCGGGATGCAAAGGAGTTGTAAAAAACAATCCTTCAGATCCACAATGAGGACTAGCCAATCAGCAGGAAGCATGGCAGGTGAAGGCATGCTAGCTTGCAACATCCCCATGCTTTCCATCATAACAGTAACTTTCTGGAGGTCTTGCAATAACCTCCATTTCCCAGACTTCTTCTTGATACAGAAAACAGGAATGTCCCAGGGATTGGTCGAAGCTCCAGATCACCGTGATCTAACTGTTCTTGCATCAAGTTCACAGAGGGTGTCTAGTCTACCATGAGAGAAGACAACAAAAAAAGCTGAACAAAGAGTCAGTCTCAAGTTCTTCTTTGTGTTGAATGTGTCAGCATTGGGTCCAAGGGTCACTCCGGGGCCTGTCAGCAAACCTGACAATAGTGATGTCCACGCCAGTGTCAAAAACCCACGGAAGCTAATCTCTGACAGCATCTCACCAAGGACAGGGTGCAGACCCATTCAGAATGATCCCTGGCTGTCAGAACAGCAGTCCTGTGACCCTGGGAGGTCCAGGGAACCCAAAGCCACCATCTCCCCGCAGCTGGTTCTCAGCTCTGCAAACATAAAACTCAAAAGGCCCAAGGTGAGCAAATCCAGGTCCTGTAGGGATACAGGAGGCAGGAGTATGGAACCCATGGCAGAAATGCACCCCAGGAAATCCGAATCAACGTCCCCTAGGTGAACAATGGTGCCTTGAGCAGTGATATTCAACCACGCCACAAGAGGTTGCCCTCTTGCCTTCACCCACCGGACCAAAGCATTTGGAAGCACATGGAATGCCTGGTACTCTCAGCTGCACAGTCATTTTACAGGAGGACAAAGTCCACAGGCCAGCCAAAGAAGCTCCAGCAGCCTGGGACCCTTGGCCTGTCAAGGCCACCGGCTTAATCATTAAATTGTGCCTTGCACAGTAGTGTTTGGGATTCTTTGGAATGCTACCATTTCAGAATGATTTTTTTTTTAATGTGCATGTAAAAAAGTCTCACCTTCTTGCAAATGAGATGAACTATTTGTGTATTAAAGAGATCAATAAATAGTCCCATTGGGAAAGCACAAACACCTATTCCTTTATAATAAGAATAATTGGTAAAAAATCAGATGTGCCTGTGTCTATGGAAATTACAATCTTCTGCCCTTTCTCAGCAATTAGTCAAGGCTTCTTGGCCAAAAAATACAAAATCCTTTAAAGAATGACCCTCTGTGTTTGAGTCTTTGAGAGCTTTCCACAAGCAGGCTTCTCTTCATTGACAGAAGTTCTGGACCATCAGCTAACTCTTTTTAAAACAATGGATGACTTTCTGACTTTCTCTGGATGCATTGTTTTCTGGTTTACTCTGATCATAAAATCTTACAGTCCTGATGTTGCTGATTCGTGGACAGAAAGAGAAGACCCCTGAAAGTGGAAACACTTTCTACTTCAGGGTTTAGACTCAGATAAAAATCCAAATTTCATAATTATTAAAACAAAGCCAAATAGAGCTCTTTCCAAAAATGTGCTGCTTCTACATTGTCTGCTGAGAGCAGAGTGTGTAGGGAAATCTAGTTGTGCACATATGAGAGGATTTTGCTCTGTTTTCTCTAGCTCAGAGCAAACAGCTGTCAGCAGCTGGAGTGCATTACATGATCTTCTGAATATTTCTTCCCATTTAGTTCTACCAGGAAGGATTCATTTCCTCCAGTGAGAGATGTGAACCAAAAGGTGGGTTAGAGGGAGAATGAAGTAAGGAGGTTCACTCCAAAAGTGAAAATCTTACCAGCTCTTTCAGTATTTAGAAAAGATCAATTGTCTGGTAATTGTAATGCAAACCTTTAAAATCAATATTCTATGTACTATCCCTGTCGGTAAAAAATAACCACCAGAACCCTGCAATCTAAAAGCAGTTCATTAGTCAAATGACAAAAAATCCCTCAGCTTCAACTTTGCTTAGAAGATATTTTTACTGGCTAGTCAAAGTGCCAGTAGTTACATGGCAATTGGTTTAAGGCTTCTGGTGGAGGCTAATTGCAGTGTAATTGTGGGCAATAGGATTATGTTACGTGTTATGTTACCTTGACAGTAATTCGTGAAGCTTCCCGAGGTAACAATTTAAGCAGGGTTTTTTACCACTAATTTCCTGTCAGTGGGATTCTTTATTACATAATGTATATGGACCACTCTGTACATATAGAGTCTCCTTGATTTTTAGTTTGTGGATACAATTTTCTTCTGTGCCAGAGTGTTCAGTGGTTTAGAGACTAAGAAAATTAGGAATTTCTCCATCTCGCCTTTTCACCTCTGGTGCTTATGCATAGAGTCAGCCTTCAGTATTCCACTCCTAAATGGGGAATACAGTTCTTCCATTCTTCATTTATTTGACCCTTACACATAACTTTGAATATGGGATTATTGTGTATCACCTTTGAAGCACTGCATGCATGAATCTCAGACAAGCTCTTTCCCCTGCATGTGACTTCCAAAGCTTTTTTTCAAACTCACAGCACTCACTGTTAGCTGCATTTGTCTACAAAGGGACACAGCAATGCTTGTCACTTCATTACACTAATTGTCTTATGCTACCAAGGGGCAGCTGAGTTGAAGTTGCCATTTCCTTTCTAGGTATCCAGCAGTGGGCTTCCCACTCTGCACCCACAAATGTAATTTTAGCAAGCAAATAAGCATCCTACAAGAGAAATTTCATGTGTGAAGTCAACACAGCCTTGTGTTCTCACTTTTCTTATATTGATTTTTTTCCTAGACAGAAAAAATCCACAACATAACCTTCTACACATGGATAAACCCATTTCTGGGATTATGTCAAGAATAACATTACAAAAGGCTATTATCCCTGCAAATTAACAAACTCCAGTTTTTGCAGATGCGCTTTAATTTTGAATATCCACAAATCTTGGGACCTAGTGAGTTGCATCTCAAGATCCTCATCTTTTGTATTTGAAAAGCCATGGCTGTCAGGTGAAGTCTGTAGCGACTGCATGCTCCATGCATGTAGAGTGACACCCAGTTATGATGATTTTGTGTTAAGGTGTGATAACCTTCACCATAATGCACAAAGTCCTCTTTGCACATCCTTGTTTGTGTGGGCTGGGCTCCCTTCTGCCCTGTTTTGCTGGCACGAGATTTCTCCTGTCCATGTCAGCCTGAGCCCTTCACACGTCAGTCCAGGTCACAGCTTCCTCTCTTGATGCTTGTGAGAAGCACTCTCCTGCTGATAAAGTTGAAAGAGGACAAAGCCAGCAAAGAAACATTTATTGATGCAAACAAGTCACCTGAGTCAGATGCATCTCACTGAGGAAGGACACCTCTCTCTAAAATGCACAAAGGTCTGTACCCTTCCTCAACCACTGGTGTCCCTATCCCTTTTTCCTGTCAGGGAAATTGCTGATTTAATTTCTGACTACCCACAGTGCTCAAACTTATACCTCCCTTCCCCTCCCCTTTCTGTCCCTCTAAGTAACAAGCACTGATTAACTCCCCTTTTCCTTGCCTCTCACCCCACTCAAGCGGCCTAGGCTCCTGCTAGCTACATCTTTGTCTAAATGATATAGGTATATATTCTTATGGCTGAATCAAAACATTATTTTTTCTCTCACATGGTGGATCATCATCTCCCCACTTGCTGCTTCTAGTTCAAAACTCTTCTTACCAGTTTGTGCAGACCTGACAGACATGAGAAGCTGTTTTGGCATACTCAGTCACATTGTACCAACTACCCAACTTGATGTTCAAAATGGGCCTGTGCTCAAAAAAGCTGAAGCTATAATCAAGACCAGCTGCAACAGTTGGTTGTTGACAGATCAACAGATCAGGTTGTTGACCTGTACCATCTATCTGTTCCTCCTCAATCTCCTCCTTTCACTGGCAAGTGGCACCTCTGGGCCCTGGCATCCCTGGTCCTCACTTCCAGAGCTACACACTCATTCTTGCTCTGTTTCAGGTCTCCCCTGGTATAGGGAAGGAGTAAAAAATAAGGAATGTTTCTTATGTTTTGCCTCTTAGAAAATTAAGGTTTGAAAGTTGAAGTGTTGAACTGCCTCTAACAAAAACTTTAGAAACTGCTTTATTTTAGAAAACTAGGCATTCTGTTTCAAGTCATTCAAAGAACTTGTAGTTGATACATCAGCAGAGCAGACCAATGCAGCCACCTTCAAGGGAGCAAATAAAGTCATGATGGATGTGATCAACTTGCCTCCTTGTCTAAATTCTCGACAAAGTGCCGTAGTCTTTGCTGTCCTTCACTGTCCTGGCTACTCCTACAAAGCTGTTCATCCCTCCCCCTCCCCACCCCTGCTGGTCTGGCTGCCTGGCTCAGCTCTCCTGCTGGATTGCTGGCCAGTTCTTGGAGGAACTCCACCAGGGAAAGACCTATCATGCCTGATAAAGATCTTCCCCATGCACTCTGCAAGCCATGCTGGACGCCTGGTACCACTTTCCTGTGGTTTTCATAATTATTCTTGGACATTTCCTATTTTTCTATCTCCTTTCTCTTTCCAAACATCCAACCTCATTTGTGTTTTAATCTTGCTTTCAGATATGTCTAGAACCTCATTCCTTTGCTCAGTTGTGGATCAAAGCAAAACTCACCTCCCCTCATCTTAAGGAACTGGAACATCTGGCTGTATGGTTCTCGAACTGGCCAAGAAGTAGAGAAGCCTTACCAGCCTCCCCACAGTAGTGCTGTGAAGGATAAAGGAAATGTTTCCTTTATCCTGACCCAGGCCAGGTGAAGTGACAGGAAGGGACCTCTGCCGCCGTCTGTCATATTAATAACTTCTTTGCAAGCAGTATGAAAAAGAGATGGAACAGTAAGTTCCAGACAAAAAGACTAAAGAGAAAAGAGAATTTAGGACTGAGGATCTATAACAGCTTTGTTATGGAGAGTCGGTGCCATAGTAGTTTTATGTGTTGCTCAGTCTTTTACTACATTTCACAGTTCCAAGACTGGAAAAGGATGATGATTTAGTATGCTTATACAAATCAGAGCTTTCAAGTTTTCTGCGCTTCTTAGTGATTAAAAGAATGTCTAAGTGTCATTTGGTTTATACAATATAGGTAGCCACTTATTTGTGCTAGAATTAGGGAAACCCAAATCCAATAGCTAATTTTAAGTGATGAGTGAGATTACCTTCCAAATGCTTCAATTACTTCAGTAAATACTAGCTCTGTTGCAAATAAAACACAGTGGAAGCCTAAGAGTACTGCAGAAATAAAAGCTGATTATTTTCTCTCATGTGATTAATGTCACATGATTTTCTGCTGTGACTTCTGGGTGTTTTTTTTTCAGAGAAGAGACTGGCCTGCTGAAAAACCTGTGTCAAGTAAATAATATGTAATGTCCAAGTGTGTTATTCAGGCTTCAGCCTTAATGCTTGAATTCAATATAGATCTAAAGTTTATATATTGAAATGTCTTGCAGTAGCAATTTCCAAAGTCTTCAAGAAACACTGAGGGTGAAGTTGTGGGGTGGGAATTTGGGGGCTGCACTCAGTACCAGGCTGGGCTATTCTGGTTTGAATAGCAGGGATCAGAGGGACTTTCAGCACCCTGGGGCACCATTTCCTTCACAGTCACCAATCTGGCATCCAATAAATACTTAAATGACTCCCTTCACAGGCACCCTACACAGCTGAGGCTGCAGCCTTCCAGCAACGCCCTTCTTTTTGCTAGTGCAAACACGGGCTTAACTGTGGTAATGCCTCAATCTCAAGAGGAGTTTTTGAATAGGTTTATGAATATGCTACAAATCATTTACAAAGCAGAATTATTTTGTTATGCAAGGTTCAGAAATAGTTATTTTCTTTTCAACAGGACAACAGCAATTCTTATGTCTTTATGCAAATTAATAATCACCACTAAATTTTATTTTTTATCCCAAAGCAATTTTTCACTTGCTAAAAGCTTAAAAAATATAAAAATTATAAAAAATAAAATAATTACTAATAAATTGGAAGGGCTATGGGCCTGGAAAATACATGCTAGAAATACTGGTTTTGTGTTGGCCATATCCAGATACACCATGGGAGTTTAAGGGAAAGGTGGAACAAAAGGTACTTACCATTACTCTGGTGTTCTCAACTTATATCTTAAGATACGTAATTGGAATGGAGGAAAATAGAAAGTTTAAGAAACAAACAATTCCATGAACCTTATCTTCATTCTGCTCCCAGTGTCCCACACAATTATATTCATTAGCTACTACTTCTGGACTGTTTCAGAAATAAAAGATTCAGCATAAAATTTTAAGAACTGAAATTTAAGGTGTGGGCACACTATAGTGTTGGAAGAATGAAAACAGTGACATACCTGTCCCAACACTAAAAGACACCTTGTTTGCTACAAATGGATAACTCATACCAGGTATTACTGGTTTTAATATTATATACTACTCTCTAACAGAAACAAGGAATTGTTTATTTACATTGATTTCTGTGTAATTCCTGAGTAACGGTGATGTAAATTCCTACAAAAAAAGAGCTATTGCCACTGACCACAACACTAGGCATGACACTGGAGATGGAAACAGCTCTTTAAAACTGCTTATACCAGAGTACCTCCCTGGGATTTTATATTTTAAGTGGAGCCCTGCAGCTCCCCTACACAATTAGGGCTGTGAAACTGACAAGATGTGTTTCTGGATGAGGAGCTATCACACAGGGACAAAACAAACCAATCAAGCTTCAGAAGAACAAAGATACTTATTCTAGTGAGTCAATGTCTCAAAGAGAGGCCAGGGTACACTCCTTTCATAGGAGTGTCATGTTACCACTGCAGGAACTGCCATCCTTGGTGCCCTAGTCTTTTGCAAGTCCTGCTGTTTATAGTGAAAGACTCTCAGAAACCAGAACTGTCTGAATGCTGCTCAGACACTACCACATCTGCACAGAGGATCAAAAATGGGGGAAAACACAGAGCAACCACAAAAAAGTAAATGATTAACACATCACCCTCCACAACTAACAGCAACCAGAATATGCATTTCTCTGTCCTTAAAACTTTAAGAGCAGTAATATGGTTTATAAACTGCTTTTGCATACTTAACAACAGTCTAGTGTTTTTGGGTAGGACCAGAATGGTACACTAGAAATATGTAACAGGATTAAGATGGAAGCCTTAGACTCCCATGCACGGTAGATGGAAATGCCTAAGCCTTTATCAATAGCCATAGGAGGACTTCTCCTGCAGTCTTCAGAATTACTTCCAAAAATCTTTGCTAGACAGACAGTGATAGTATCTGATGGATGCTTTAGAACTGGACACACTCCCTGAAGACTTTTTATTACAAATGAGCCAAGGAAGGCTCAAATCTCCATTTTGAATGAATGACATTTGCAGAGGGTATGGGATTGAAAAGTAAGATACACCGTAACAGGTGTTACCAGTTGATGAAGGTACTTTCCATCATCAAACTTGAAATACTTACAACATAATGGAAACCAGAGGGGAAAAAATTGAACTACTGCAAATGTGATTTGTGTATCTGTCAATGATTGAATAGAAGTTACAGTTACAAAGCGTAAGTAGACAAATGTCCAAAGATCCACATCATGAAAGCCATCGTCTATTTCAGAGACCTGAGGTACCTCAGACCAGCCATGTCATATGAGGCCAGTACTGTATCACAGCCACACTGATGGAGAACCAGGCTCCGTGGGAACGCCCTGTCTATGCTCTAGGGTGCATCTGTGTGCTTCCCAGCCAGGAAGAATTGTGTCCGTGGCCGGAGACACTCCAACTTCTGTTTCCACCTTTGGAAGTGGAATGTG
This sequence comes from Parus major, assembly GCF_001522545.3. Lineage (NCBI taxonomy): Eukaryota > Metazoa > Chordata > Aves > Passeriformes > Paridae > Parus > Parus major. The sequence goes on along the minus strand of NC_031799.1, from coordinate 51,957,810 downwards.
CATGGTAATAACCACAAATAACCTTATCTCCTACCTAAACACTGTTCAACAATCAAGCTTGAAAGCAGAATCACTCAAACCCCTCAGGATCCTGTCAAGGTGAAAAGTTACAAAATGAAGCAGCATTAATTAACCAAGTCCCAGCCTACACTAAATGAGCTTAATACTTAATATGCAGCAACTCTGCCTATAGTAAGATCCTGAGGGATACTCTGTGGACAGATCATGGCTCTATGGTAATGCTTTCATATAAAACTGCTTAATTAGAAAAAATACTCCACATTGCAGGAGCAGAGAAAAACTGGAGCAGCAGATGCAGTTCCTGCCACATGATGCCAGACTAGGTACCTCCTCTAGTTATCACCAGGATTAAAATTCAGTACTTTTAATGTTTTTATGGTAAACCTGGGGGAAAATAACACTGTATAGAAAAACACAGCAGAAAACTACAAGACCCGCGTATCCTTTTAGTTTAAATTTAATTTGTCAGATAGAAGTTATTTATGTACAATCAGTGTGCATTGTAACAATTCTGTCAATAAAGTCATAATTCAAATCTTCTAAAATATTAACTACCTGCATAGCACATTTGACATTATTGCCCATGTTGTAGAGGGAACATACGAATTTACAATTAATTTTGATTGATTTGGATACTGAAGTGTTCAGGAATTTGACACACCTCCTTTAAAACCAATGCACCTGAAAAGCTTTCCAGAGCACAGTTTAGCTAGATATTTCTTACCATTTCATTACAAACAATCACAACACCAACAGTTTAATATGGAAAAAAGGCCCCCTCCAAAAAAAACAAAAACAAAAGAAACAAACAAACAAACCCCCAAACAAATAAAAACCCGAAAAAACAAAAATAAACCCCCCCCACAAACCCCACCACCACCAACAAAAAACAAAACTACAAACCAAAACATGTATCTAAAGTATACAAAAAAGGGAGTACTAAATGGAATAAAGTTCCCTTTCCCCATTTTTACATTCTGAGCAGTGAGTCCATCCAAATCTTTTATTGAAACATATAAGTACACTGATTTTGTTTCATAATTGTGACAGGAAGTCCTGAGTTGGTGGGGAAAGGAACATTAAAAAAAAAGCCTGTGGGGGGGGGGGGGGAAGCTCATTTAATAAATTTACAACAATTTACAGCCATTGTTTGTGTTTTGCTTTTTTTTATTATTATTTGTTTGTTTTGTAAAAAGGCATTGTAACTGATCACAAACAGGAGAAATCCTGACTATTTTACAGTTATAGGTACAGAATTTAAATATTCAAGCTTGTGATGAAAAGCGGCAAGGTGGTCGCAGTGTACAATGTAAACAAGTAGCTTTGGAAAGTGAACAAAGTCCTTGAGAGTTCTTTACTAAGAAAAAAAAAAATTCTCCCCATTCCCTCCTGAAATACGAGCACAGGTCAGTGTTTAAAAGTTCGTTTACAAACATAACTTAAAACATTATCATCCTCAAACCACTCTGACATGAAGTTTTATAGTAAGATCCAGTCTGAAATGGGCAGTGTTGAGGTCCCTGTAAAAGTAAACATCTTCCATTTCTTAAAAAAAAGTGCCACAGCATTTGCAGCACAGTGCAGCATAAACTTTAAATACAAAAATATTTTTCTTCTGTTGGGATAATAGACCTTGCATCCTGGAAAGAAGTAACAATACTGCTACTGATAGAATATCCCGTCTGTATCTTTCAAGTCATGTAAGGCAATTACTGTGTTAATTTACTGTATATGGCTAAAAGAAGGTCCAGAAAATATCAGTCTTTGTTATGTTTTCCGGCTACTCCATGTATGTTCAGGTGTACTTTTGTAATCTGATGAATGTTCAAATGGAGATCTGTGACCTAGGGGAGATCTTGAACCGTAAGGAGACCTCTGATCCAGTGGTGACCTTGGGCCACTACCTGAAGCTCTGTGGTCCATTTGCCAGTCTGAGTGGTATCTATAATCTCTGGGAGATTTATGATGGCTGTACTCAGAAGAGGAACGGTGATCTGAATGTATCCTGTGGTCTGAGTGGGAACGGTGATCTGAATGAACCCAGCTGTCTTTTAGACTCCCTTCCAGGCTTGACCTGTGGTCTCTGCTCCTGTAGTCGTCCAATTTCCTATGTTTACTCTCACTGTAGTATCTATAAAATAAGAACTTATTTGTATTAGAGTTACTAGTAACACATCAAGAGCCACAATTATGTTAACTTGTCAGATCTGTATTAGAGAAAGCTCACTTGTTGCAATTCTGTGTCACTCAGAAAATATTATTTGGTGCTTCCTACAAGCATAACTACAAAAACACAAAGGGAATTCTGACCAAATTTCAAAATTCCTCAAGAAACTCACCTGCTCTCTTGTTTGTAATGATCCCAGTCTCTGTGATCTTTTCCATTGCTGAAGGCTGAATAGGGCCTTTTCCTGGAGTCACTTTTCTTGTAAGCATCTCCCTGATGCCTGTCCTTATGGTGATCGTGGTATTGTGACGAATGTCTATCAGAGGAGTAGCTGTCCCTGCTACTGTCATCATGGTTTGTATTCTCCTTCAGTCTTTCCACATCTGTTTAATAAAGCAGAGGTTAAAAGGAAGCATCATAACATTTTTACTTCACCTAACTCAAACACAACTTCTACCTGTCAGCTGTAAACCAGTGTTTAAAAGAAACAAGATCTAAATAGCTGAAAATCAAATGCAGTAATGCCAGTGAACAGAAGAAAACCTCAGAATTAAGAGGAAAGCAAGCTAGAACGTAGATGCATAGGACTTGGAAACTGAACTTCTCAACCTGTCCATCCAGTCTATGAAGCTAAGTGTCCAAATGAGCAGGGAGTAGAGGGTTCTTTGAATAGAGCAGTTTTAGACAGAATGGCAGCAACTGCCTCTCTAAGAAGGGATGGACTTAGTACCAGTAACAGTTCTAAAGATACACCTTGTTAGCAAAAGAATTGCAGTGGTGCTCCTAAATACCATGATTGCTGATTTTAAGTCCATGACAATCAGTAACACAAGATGAAAAAAAATCACTACATTCAAAAAGGCAGGTGTGGGAACATGTTAGGAAAAAAATCAGTGCTATTGTCAACATTAAAAGACAGTCCCTGTAACCAGTAACAGACTGTGACTAACTAGTAAAGTGCTTTCTTACACCACAGTAATACTACAACAGCTATGAATAGTCATGGAATTTCCAAGAAGTTTACAGGTTTTAAGTAGAGCTCTTGCCCTCTCCAAAATTTAACACAAAAATTGTTTCTTTATTTTTTTTAAAGGACACTCAACCTGGTAAGTACCAGCTTCACTCTGCTGGATTTCACCAGCAAATTAGTGAAGCTTTTTAAATTACCCTATCTCTGTGGTGATAGTGTGGTGATTAGCAGTGTGGACAACAGACCCAGGAGACACATGAACTGAAATAAACATGAATACTTAAGGTATTTAACACAAGAATATACCTGGAAATTTCTTACCTGGATTTCTAATTACATGTGTATTCACATTGCTGCTAATATTCTGATCGTTGTGTTGCTAAAAAAGACAAATACATTGGTAAATGTACTTACTGGTAAATCCCAAAGTTCATTTGAATACACTGGAAGAATACTCTAACATATACTGCAAACACAAATACTACTTGAAGTGTATTTCCATGTTCTTTATAGTCCTCTAAATCTAATAAAAGTTATAATAATTAAAATATATATTTGTGTATTTTGGAAGGATGTGAAAATATTACCTGAGACTCTTGACGTTTTTTGATTGCATGTTTATATAGTTTGTGCAGCTTTCTGGCATCAAATTCTGTAAACTTAGAGACAAAAATCCACAAATTTCTGAAGAAGAAGAAAAGAGAAGCTGTAATTCTTCTTTAAATTTCTTCACATCAGAGTGTGAAGTGCATAGTCAGTAGTACTAATAAGAACTTTTATTTATTAAAATTTTTGTTAAAAACATAGCTATCAGTTTATATATATTGTAAAAACACTGTTTGTTATAATTATTATAAAAATTTGCTTGAATTCTGAGTATTTGCCAGTCTGTAAATAAAAAAATTAAGTACATAAAGGAAGTAAAAATTCTTTCAATTCTTACAGCATGAGACACTTGACCAACAAAACTCATTATATTAAACCAACAGCAAGAGAAATTTTCCACAGACTTTGAAAATCTGATCAAAGCTTTTGAAACCAAGTAAGAACTGTGGAAGAGAATGGAAGTCATAGGGAAATAAATCTACGCCTAATCTGGAAGAACAAAGTCTTTTGCTGTCAAGATGCCAAAATTCTGAGGAAAATTCTTCCTTCCATGATCACAGGTGAAGTTTTTTTAACAGATACTGATTTTTTTATTTTTTATTTTTGTGCAAATTAAAGGTGGAATGCTTAAAAGAGCCTACAGAGTAACAGTGCTCAAAAATACTTGAAATGTGGAGGCTCAGGAAGCAACAGTATGCTTCTTCACTGTGGTTATTTAAACATGGTAATTTCTGTCCAGAAGTTTGCACGAGTAGGCAACCAGTCAATGGTGTGTCTAATGAAACCATTTTAACTTAATATAAACTACATTACTTCTTATCAAATATAGCTGAAAATTTATTTATCTATACATAATACCACAGCATTATTATACTAACAGCTCTATTACAAGTTTCTGCTTAAAATAGTAAAATATTTGCCAAAATATTGTAAATATCATGGACCTTGTTTTTGTATCTCAGATCACTTTATCTTCAAGTAAAGGAAGTAAAATCAGCAGAAGCATATTACACTAACAGAATTCTTCAAGAAATGCAGCACTTAAGAATTTGATACATGTAATCACAGGATGTACCCTCAAGCATAAAGACATTAGGTGAACATTCTGACAAAAGTCAAATTGCTTTAAGAACTTATTAATGAAATACAAGATTAGTGTATTCTTTTTGGTTCATTTTATAGTGCCACCTGCTATATTCCCTCACTTTTAAAGTCCATATGAGTACATTATGATAAATACATTTATCAAGTCATGGTTAACACATAATATGTCATTTAATTTTAAAGTACATTTAAAAAAACAAAGAATTCTGCAACCTGGAATCATACATGCAACACAATTTTAGAACTGTGTATTTTCAACACCTTTTTTATTAAAAAACAGAAATGACCTGAAGGTGATAAATCAGATCTTTAAAGGTAAGAATGGTTTTAACTAAGAACAGTGATAGTGACAAGTCCCCATCACTTGCTGTCAGTGTTAAGCAGAGAGATGTCTCCACCCTCTGGACAAAATGCAGCACACTTTGCATCAATGCTTAAAGTCAACCCATTACAGGTCAGAACAACATCTATTAACAGACTCCTATTTAAAACATTGGAAAGATACAAGAAAGAGAGAACAATAAAGAGGAGAAATAACTAAAACCTATTCTTCTCAATGAAACCAATTGTCGATTTATCTTTCCCAAGTAAAACAAGAAAATAACTTACTTTCTCCATTGTTTAATTTGTTCAGGATTTGTGTACTCCTTTAGACATTCAGTAATATGATCCCCAATTTTAATAAGACACTGTCTAGTATGTTCCAGCTGTTCTCTTTCAGAAAGGCCCTTCTCTGGTCGATCCAGCTGTTTCAATGCTGCCTTAACAGGTCTCATTCTTTCTTTGCACTGTAAAATGGAAAAAAATCAATGCATCCATTCAAAAGAAAAAAAAAATTATTCTAAAGCATGATCCAGCTTTTACTGTGATACATAATCACAGGTGAAGACAATATTGTTAGAAGTCAAATGAAATACAGGACTTCCTCAGAGGTCTTAAAAACGTTATGTTTTCTTTGGAAGATTTTCAATCCAATTGGAAAGTCACTTCTCTATGAAAGAATTAGACTGTATAAAATGCATGTATCAAGGTGCTAATGTGTGTATCTCAAACACTAGCAGCCGAATAGATGTGAGACCACTGCTGTGGGCTTATATGGCAGGTCAGGGACTGACATGCTGATTTTCATTCCAAGTGTGTAATTTATTAATTAAAAAGCTTTGTAAGCTTTTGCAGACCCTCTCACTTTTATTGTTCCTTTATCTCACAAGTATCCAAGAATCTAGGGTGATGTTTTTCCCTTAAGGGTGGAACACCACACTAGAATTAGAGAAAGCACTGATTTAATATATTTCTGAGGAATTTCTGAGGAAACAGACTTCCTACTACTTATTTTACAATTAAAACTTTGAGCACAATCACGTAGGATAAGACTTATACAAACTTAATGTCAAAATTAAATGTGAGAGTATTCAGTACATTTCAATCAAATACTTTCCGCAACCACTACACTTGGCATTCAACAAAGGATCAAAATTGCTTCTCTGAGCATTTTTTAAACCTCACTCCTATGCAGATATTAGCAGAAGTTATGTAACTAGAAGTAAGCTGGTTTGAGTATAGCACCATAAAGGTTGGAAACTATCTCCAAGGATCATTAGACCCAGCCTTTGACTGAACACCACCACTTCCATTAAACTATTTCAACTCCCACATCCAGTTGTTCTTTTGAACACTTCCAGGCATAGTGACTATCTCCTCCCAAAGATAGGCTGTTCTCTGCTTAGTCATTTTTTCACTGAAGAAATCTTTCATTACATTCAACATAAGCCTCCCCAGAAACAACCTGGGGTTGTTTCTCCTTGTCCTGTCACTGGTTCCCTGGCAAAGACTTGACCCCAATTTGGCTAGAACCTCTGATCAGGCAGCTGGTAGAGAGAGAAGTCTTCCCTGATCCTCCTTTGGGCTCAAAAACCCCAGCTCCCTCAGCCACTCCTCCTAAGACCTGTGCTCCAGACCCTTCCCCAGCTCCATTCCCTTCTCTGGACTCGCTCCAGCACCAGAATGTCCTTTTTGAACTGAGCGGCCCAAAACTGAACACAGCACTTGAGATGTGGCCACAGGGAATCCCTACGCTAGCCATAGATAAAGGTTGTGCAATCTTGAATTTTTGTATTTTGAATCCAATGTTTTAATAATAAATCCAGTTGGCATGGTTTAAATTGCAGACACTTGCTTAGTCATACATACACATCCAATAGCATGGTAAGCATGACACACATACCCTCCTTGTCATCAAGGGCACAATCAGTTATGCCTGAACAATATTTCCATTTGAATGTGCAGTTAAGTATGCTTAATTAGACTGCACCTGACCATGGCATAATGATAAACACAAATCACCTCCTTCCTCCATTCCTCCCTGCTACACACTACCAAACCTAGAAAAAACAAATACCTGGAATAGAATGAAATGGAATATCACTATTAAAAGGTAAACATCTAAGGTCAACTCAGAAAAACTGGGGAAGCTGTCCCACTGCCATCTCACGCGACAAAGCAATTAAGCATCCAGTTTAAATATTGTACTCTCCACAGATTTAAAAGCTCCTTTTAAAGGACAGCTTATAGAGTGCAATTCTTAAATAAAGAAGTGATCAGCAACATGTAATTGCACATGGAAATCAAATGATTTTCTGTCATTGGCCACACAGACAAATCCACTTGCATCACTCAAGGTTGATGCTGCAAATCACATGTAAGTTACTTGGACTGTTTAGAATAAACCCATGGACAGTACTGCCATACTCATGAGAATTCTACTGTGTTGTCACAGCCAGCACCCACAACAGACCAGACATACCTGGCTGAAAAAAACACAGCTGTTGAAACCTGTTGAACCTGAAGCTGGTCCAAGTAACTCACTGATACTTTTCCACAGGCCTCAGCCAACATATAAAACTTCATATAAATTGTGCATGTGCATTTTTTTTCTCAAATATTAGTTCTATTCTTGTAAGTAGTAGTGATTAAACAGAATTCTTCTGGTATCAGAGACATTACCTCAGCAAGATATTTCTAAGTGCTTTAGCATTGTTTTTTCCAGTGTTTACCAACTAAAGCCTGCAACACTTCAGAAAGGATGTGCTGAAACCTAGTTTTTCTTGCTGTCTTTCAAAGAAGAAAAGCATATATCATATGGTGAAGCCAAAGACTCCATCAATTCCAATTACGTTTATTCACATTTTCTCTTTAAGAAGCAGGATATACAAGTGATTCTTGAGGATAAATCTTTAGAGCTCATATTCTCAACCTACTAATCCTACAAACTACTGGATAAGTTTTTATATTATCCTGCATAAACACAGCAGAAAAACAAAAAACTGCTAGAACAGAGTCAAAAATTACTTTAGTATGCTGTCAATAACATTCATTGATCCAAGACTCAGCAAAAGATCATCTGTGTTACTGTGCCAAGTAACAGTATCAAGAATATCAGCAATTGTCCTAATTCAGACTATTAAGTATACACACTAATTTATCAAAAGGGGACTTACCACACTAAAAGTTTTCTGATCTAGTTCTTCAGATTCTTCTAATATAGGAACTGGTTCACTAGATGCAGTAATATGAACTGGAGTATCCAGCAATGGTATTTTTTTAGTTTTTTCCTTATTTTCTGATTTGATTTCATTTATCTAAGAACAAGATACAAAAATATTTAAGTACATTTTATTTTGGCCCTGCAATTACAACATATGATAATCCCCATAACTACTTCATTCTCTTCAATATGTAAGAATAAAATCTATGCTGACATTCAGTGACAGTATATTTTACTTCCTCTGTGAAATGGAAAAGGAAAATAAGAATGTTTTGCATACATCAGTGTAATTAAGAGATACATCACTGAAGGTGTAATTAAGAGATACATCACTGAAGATGTACTTCCCCGTTTCAAATGCCTGTCCTTGTAGTTTCAGGTAGTAAAAATAAAGCTTCAAATGATATAAAAGACTTTTTAATTAAATGACATCTGATTCGATCTAAAACACTTTTTCATCTCAAAATCATTCACAGAACCTGCTGGCCTTCTCTAGCACTATATAAGATAAGTAAACCTAGTTACCTTCTCTTCCTTTACTTCTTTTTCTTTCTGTGTGGATTCTTTTACTTTGTTTTCTCTCTTTTCTTTAATATCCTTTTCTTTCAATTCTTTCTTATCCTCTTTTTCTTTTTTCTCCCTTTTCAAATCCCTCTTATTTTCCTTTTCCTTTGTCTCTCTTTTTTCTTCAGCTTCCTTCTTTATACCAGTATCTGGCTCAGGCTTTTCTTCATTTTCTTTTTCTGCTTTAAATTTTTTATGCAGATGTTTCACTGAAACAATCTCATCCTGCAATACGCAAGCATATATGTCACATCAAACTGAGTTCCTATCTATACAAGTTTCACAGCTATCAGATTAGAACACTTTTTATCTGTGCACTTTTTTATTTCTGGATGTAGATTTATCAAATTGCCTCTCAAACAGAACTGAATGAAGTTGGTAAAGAAATATGAGAGCTACGCACTCACTTTCTTGATGTGACAAAGCAAGTACCGATTTGGCAGAGGCAGCAGTTATGAGAAATTGACCATTTAACTTAGAATAGTTTGAATTTGATTCCTTTAAAGGCTGTTAGACTGAAGATCTGAAATCTAAAAGGAATACTGTCTTGCAAAACTGACCTGATTGGTCAGAACAGACAATATAAGTAATGGGAGATGTTAGAAGTCCTCTGATCTAATTAGCTTCATCCCAATCCCATACTAAACACTCACAGGAGAAGGTAACAGAATCCCAACTCTGTCTTTTCCAGAACTGTTCATTCTACTAGGTTTTAAAAAAATATTTATTTACAGACGCTCTGTTAGGTGCCCATTTAACTGTTTGGAGGTGAAAATAGTATTACTCACTGTCCTTTAAAAATATTCACTGTGAAGGTCTCAGATGGAAACTAATACCCTTTCAGACACAGAAAAATACTATAAATAAAGCATTATTATAACATAGGTGGAAGAATCATTATCATGTTTGAATTTATTTGAACATACCAGAAAGTCACGTACAGAAACTGCTTATCTGTTGCATAAAAACAGATGAAAGACTGTCTGGTACTTGAACTGAACAAGTTGCATAAAAGAGGTGTAAAGTTATCAGTCCAACCAGGGTTGTGTTTTAGTATTTAGGTATCATAGAAACTTTCTATCAAAAATCCAATTATTTAAAAACTTTGCTAATAATTCTAGCACTAAAATAGCTAAGTTCTAAATACTGAACACAGTATGGAATCTAAGTAGCTAAAGCCAGTTGTTTAGGAAGGTTGTAGTACACAGTCCAGTTTTCAGAAATTGTTATTCATTGTCCGAAAGTACTGAAGTGATGAGCACCTGCTGTTAAAAGAGAGGACAGCATCCTAGGCAGTTTCCCAAAACACAGTTAAACTGTCAATAAGCTGTTGGCAGTGTCTTCTCTTTTGAGTGGAGATGAATATTAACATTCATTTTTAACGTAGTCTGAATTAATTTGCTCAGATTTAGGGTTCAGTTGTCCCCGTTAATTTACTGGGAACTGTGGCAACATTTACAGGTCTTAGTCTTACATTCTAGGCAAATTATTGTAGCTATAAACACAAGACAATCTACACTGAATTTTTTTTTTTATTATTGGCTTCACATTTTATTCTTCATAGTACAATTTAAATACATACACTGAAAGGGTGTATGTACTACTATGTATGTGCTACTATTATTTTTTCATAGATTTATCACGGGTTTTCTAATGCTGATTTTTAACTATGTATTTCTTTAAGTATTTTTCCTTTAGAACAAGCTGTCAATTACAATGGCTTGTGTTTGCTTTAAACCAAGTAGAGAGTATTTCATTGATATATATATAGAACTGCAGTGACTTATTTCAACTGCTTTCAAATTAGCTGTGACATGATCCTAAACTTCATCCAGATTTTTATGTCTAGTGATTTTGCTATGTGATACATGACAAAAATAAAAAGACACAACTAAAGCATAATACTAAGATTAATAATAAAAGTTAAGTAAAAAAAAAAAAAAAAGTGAAGTAAAAAAACCCAGCAAGGTTAAATAGTCTTTCTGAAAAATGAAAGCACAAGCTTTCATATGCAAACCTTGAAATGTAATTTTTTATGCTGCTCATTCTAATTGAGCTTTTTCTTAGCCTCAATAAAAAACCCTTTACCTTAAGAATCATTATCAGTATTTGTAACAAATGAGCAAAACCCAGTAGTTTTACAACTGTGATTTGCAGTTCAAGTAAATACAGTGCCAATGACCTCAAAGACTGTTGAAACTGAGCAGTATCATTGTCGTAGTATCATTAGTAATTAGACATTTTTGTAACCATTTCGAAAACTCATAATTCCCAATTTACTAATTTATCATTAAATTGAAATAGATACAGTCTTCCATGTGCCTGTACTGATGCAACATCAACCGTAACGGCCACAGGAAAAGCACAACATTGAAGTGTTTTAATTTTATTAAGCTGAGCAGAAGATAAAATACAAATTGAGACTAACAGGAAGAACTGAATAGACATTTTTATTGCGTGTAAGATACTCACCTTGTTATTCTCATCATCATCTTCATCGGATTTTTCTGATGGTTGGGGTGAAGAATCACTTTTTATTTCTTCTTTTAATTTTGCAGCCTTTAGCACCTTATTCTTCTTAGTTCTTGTTTTCCGCCTCTTTGAATTGCCCTTAATGCAAATTGATCTCTTTAATCATGTCAACTGACAAGCATCTTTCCACTGTATTTACAAAGTAAGATTTGGTTTTACATCAAAGAGAGAGTCCCTTTTATTTTATTTATTGCCACTAATGACCACCACTTTACTCAGGATCGGAGACAGAGCTTAGAGCAACAGTAGAAAATACACACAAATAGTAAGAGAATAGTACAACATGAAACTTGCAATGAATATCCAGAATTCGTCTTATGTACTACCATCAGCAGTAGAGTAATACTACACAAATAAAAAGTGCAGAACTAAAAAATGAAAAGGATCAGGTAACACATCCATAACGATATTGTTTTACCTTAGTAATGAATGCCACATTTTACTTACTGCTCCAGCAAGCCTTTGTGCTTCCTTCCTTGCAAGGTCTTTATTCAGTAATTTAATGAGGTAGTCTGCACGGGTCTGTAACTGCTTTGCCTGGGGTTTCTTATCTGGATCATCAGGCAAAATCTGAGGAGAAAATGGTAGCATCACAGTTTTGAGTATAGATTATCAACTTTTAGAAGTTAGCCTGGAGCACACAGAACAGAAAAAGCTGTGTGAAAGAACATGGTAAACAATCCACTCCTAGTATGATACCTAGTAAATATGTCAGAATGTTTGAAGCAAAGGAAAATTTCTTAAAAGTTTTCATTTCTCTCCAATGAAACCAATGCAAGCAACCAATGCAGAGCCTTAGAAATTGCCTGTGAATTTAAAACCAACTCAAGAAACCAGCCTCAGATTTCTGTCTCCACCCTGACATTTCATCTAAGAAAATCCAGGCACCTGTACCTGGATTTTACCAGGCACCTGTACCTGTATCCAGCCAGTCAGTCACATAACTCCTGGCTCTGACTTATTCATTTTCTAAATGCAGCAGCCAAGAATATAAACATGTGGTTTCAAAAGCCAGACAAAATAATGAAAGGCAGGAGTAGGCATCATTTTTATAAAAATTTGGACACAAACCTAGCGCCTCAAATCCCAAAGCTATAGGTTGTTGGCACTGTCACAAAGTTTACTTCACGTCATACTTCTCAGTATTTGCTGCTGCTATTGCTAAGAAGCTACTGCACTAATTCTAGTACAGCCACTCTCAATGTTGGGAGTGGAAGACAGCTTCAGCTGAAGAATATGTCGATTAAGTGGGGACGGAGAAAATATATTAAATCTCTAGAAAAACTTCCCTTCTCAAAAGATCGAGACTTAACAGAATTGGAACATCTGAAATAAAGGAAAGGACTGAAAAAAAAAAATCAAATGACACACGGCCAACCATGTGAGAATATGGAAACACAACAAGTGATTGCAAGAATGCATGCTTCAAGACCCCAAAATGTAGTAATATACCACGAGAAGAATATGAAGCATGTATGAAGTACAACTGATGTATAACATTTCTGCAATTTCATTTATCATAAATTAAGCTCTTTTAGTAATGCTAATTAGCGGCATAAATACCTAAGCAAATTGTCCTTGATAAACTATTGTAGATGACATACCTTCTGTGTCAAACTGAGATCAGGATCCATTTTTATCATTTCCCAGCTGCCATAACCATATTCATAGATGCCTATTAACAAATTGGAATCATCTTCCTTACCCCAATCTATATCAAAATGGGCAGCCTTAGTGTGGCATGGGATGACATATCTAGAAGAAATATATTAGAAAGACAAATAAATGATTTTTGCATCTGAAACTTTACAGTAGAGGGGGAGGGAACATACTAAAAGTAATGTAACTAGATTTATTTGCTCTGCTAAGATGCTGGTATATTTAAGAAATTATTCCAAATATTTATCATAAAATTTTCTTAGTATTTCTATAAAAAGTTACTGAAATTAGCACTGGAATGTGTTTTAAAGCTGATACAAGACTAAAATATGAAGAACAGATATCTGTCTGTAGCCATGAGCTGTGTAACAGAATGGGCTAGCCTCAAATAAAAGCAAAAATCACCATCCAAATGTTCTAAGTGGATAGTTTAGGAACTGCAATACACAAGGTGGCAAGTTTAGAGGGTAGGAACAACTACTGCTACACTTTGATACCCCTCTCAAGCAGAGATGACACATTCAGCTCTGCAGCAAGCCTCAGTCTTAGTCCTAATTATTGGTAGTAACTGAACACAATTAATATTGAATACAATCAACAAGTTAAAGCTGTCACTGACTTCTGTAACAGCCTTAACTTCTGGCAAATGAAAAAAAACCTAAGTACAGCTGTGAAGCAGGTTACCACTGCCAGCTCTTAAAGGGGCTAGAGGGATAATGCTTTATTTTAATACAGTGTTTGAGTTATAATAGCTAGTAAGACTTGAACAGTTTTCTGCATTACTGCTCCTTAAAAAATATAAAAAAACAGTACCTTTTTCTTTCTTCTGGATCTGAAGGAATGGATTTGTGCAATGGTGCCAATTCTTCCTCATGAGAGATGACTAACTTTGCATTTACTTGCACTCCTGAGATTCGGAATGTTGGGCCTTTAACCTTCCCAAGTCTCCCTCCTTAAAATAAATGACAAAGGTATTAAAATATTTACCTTTCCAAGTAACATCAGAAAAATTTAAAGAAAACAATTATATCACATCACCTTTTCTTGACCAAATGCTTGAATTAAATGCTTCAGAACTAGAAAGCCCCTACATAACAGGAGTACTTCTGAATTTAACAGCAAATAAAAAACCTACTGCACTTTTCAGTGGCAAGTCATACAGAAAGAGGAAAAAACCATCTTACTATAACCCTGTTTTTTTTAAATCATCCACTACACACCCCAATGTTTTTGTTCATATTTCCCAACAAATCTGTTTTCTGTTATGATCAGAGTGCAAAACTAATTCATTCTTCTTGACATTTTCCACTGTTCCCTCAAGCCCCCTGAATACTGTACCTGCTCGCTCTTGTCCAGATGAATTATCCTTTAAGGCTTTAATGCATCCATTATGTACAAGCTCCCCCAAACGTCTGAGATCTGTCTCTGATTTATCAACTAGCTCAGCATCTCTAGCTACAGCATCTAACCTGTAATAAAAAATATACTAATTTTTTGAAACTCTGAAAATTTGGCAGTTGTGAATGACTCCTTCAGACTTCAAAACTAAAGCAATGATCACATAATTTATCAGTCACCAGGATTTCTAGTTGGTGTAAAATTTTGATCCAAGAGAAAAAGCCCCAAATGATTTAGGTATGAGGACAATAAAACAATAATTGTAAAGAACCCTAGCCTACTGTTACATTATTGCACATTTCTTAAGAAAAGAAAAGAAACCATTAAATCATACATACATATATATGTATCATATGATCATATGCACTACAAGTATTTCTAAGGATTAGTATTTTTAAGGATGGGAAGTTTTTCTTAAAATAGGACTAATGAAAGAAGCTTAAAAATGACAGTTGACAATACGTAAAATGCAAAATTAACTTTGACAGTCAGAGTGGATAAACTGATAGGCTTTCAACAGGCTTATCAAACATGACAAGTGAATGATTATTACCAATGAAGATTAAACAAGTCAGCAGATAAATATGAAGGAATCATCCCTCCAAATGGCAAGGTCTGTTAAGTGGCTGTCTGAACACACACCATACATGAAAAATGGAAGATACTACACTAAAGTCACACTATATTCAAGATGATGTACCTCCCCTACTGCCTAAAGTTTCATGGTACATTCTGATTTTTGTAAAAAGGAGATTCCAAGTTGCCACACAAATAATAATCAAACAAATTTACCTCTCAAGAGGGCCACCAAATTTCTTGTAACTCTTGATAAACCTAGTAACAGAAAATAATTTTGCCATTTAAATATATCCTTAACAAACAGCATTTGTTTAAAAGTTGTATTGATACAACTGTTAATCTTAGTATAATGCTATGCGGACAATGGGAATAAAAAATGTAGAGAGAGCAGATTAGCTTCATATATTCAGATAACTCAAAATAATTTTATGGGTTTAAGAAGTGATAAAAATAAAACAATAAAGATACAATTTACTTCAGAAATTACTTTATTAATTTCACAAGACTGAGAACTCCACAGCTGTATGTACCTAGAAATGAAAACTGAATGTGGATTTACAGTAAATTAAGATTTCAGACATTATGTTATGTGTAGTTATACAGTTATTAATAAGAGCAATCTCCAACAGGCAATTGGAAGATTTTGGAAAATGACATGAAAGATACTTTCTATTGAAATATCTAAGCAATGGAAAGAAACTATAGATACTTGGAGGAGAAAGGAAATTAAATAAAGTAAAAATAAATAAATAAAAAGAAGAAAGAAAACTTCCTAATCAATGAAATTACTTGTGCAAGCACAAGAACAGCCTTGAAAAAAGTATCCATCTGCCTTGCTGTTGGATGAGATAGAAAGCCAAATAGGATCTTTGAAGTTATTCCTCAAGAAAAATACTCTGAAACTTTACAGCATTTTAGAGAAACATGCATACTTAAATTTTTGAACTAGCATTTTACAGCCCAAAAACGTTAACCAAAATAATTCCTCCTTCTTCTACCAAAACAATACTTCAGCAAATAATTAACATACACAGAAGGGACTAAGGATAGCACAAGCTTCAAATGGGATTTTTAATTTTCTCAGTTTCAAAAAAGCAGGATCTAAAAATTCAATTATAGTGCCAAGAAGTTTGAGAACTGCCAATCAAATTATTTCATTTGTCATGAAATAGATGTAACATATTCTTTCAGCACCACAGGTTTTAGATAAATTGATGGAAATCAGATTATTCTGCTTGTCTCTTTGTAAAATCACTGTCAGTAATCATCCAGTGAAATGACTCTGTTCAAAGAGTGTAGGAACTAAAAAATTTAAAACTAATCATAAATATTTTTCAAACCTAATTTTATACCTCATTAAAATGGATTCAAATTCTTGATATAAATTCTTGCTTGTTCACTATGTCAGCACCACAAGGTAAAAACATTAAATTCCTAGAATAAAAATATTTCAAGCAACTTCAGGCAAAATAGATTACCAGCTGTACTTTTGAGACAAATAAAAACATTATTAATAAAAATAATTGCAATTTCTTGCCCCTTTAAATATGCATGTCCTCTCATATCTTACCGCCTGATCTCTGCATCACTAAATCCTTTAATATTTTCTCGAGGAATAGTTCGTGGTCTTCCACGTTTTTTTGGCCTTTTTCTTTCTGAGATGGAGTCACTATCAGATCCAGAGTATCTTCTACTCCTACTCCGCCTCCCTTCGCTGCCATTGAAGCTAATCTGGAATTCCAGAGCAAACAAGCTATGTAAGTAACAAATATAATCAAGTTTTACCCGCTCTGCCAAAAAAATGCATTCAGAAAATGAAAAAAAAAAAACCCAAACCCCAAAAGCAACAGAGTCAGTAAGAAACAAGACACCTGTTTTGCACAGTTTCTCATCCTTGGAAGCATATATATTTCTTCAAGTTCTTTTTGTCTTTCCTCCTCTTCTATTCTTCGCCTCTGGACCTCTGGAATGATTTCTTCCCAATTTCTTGAATTTCTTTCTGGTTCCAATTCAATATCATCTTCATCCATATTGGAGAAGTTGGCCACCTTGTACATCAAAATGTAAATACTTTCATCAAGTCAATACTTTAACAATTCGAAAAAGACTTATAGACTTAACTACTACTTTAGGAAAACAAAGTTACAGACGCCATATTTTATGCATTTATACATCTAATATTCACATATTTTACCTATTTATATATATGCTATTCTTTCATATATATAAAATTTATAAATACAGAATGTTTCATGAAACAGTCTGTAATGAAAGTACTTTTATTCATTTAGGAAAGACAGACTCCTTTCAGCATGGGATATGATGAGATATAAGGAAAATCACGCCCCTCACCTGTATGATTGTTGTTTAACTTCCTTTAAAATAGGGTTAACAACATCTAAATCCCTGATTTAATGTGAAACTATAATAACATAAAACTAACCAAACAGTAATACCATGCAGATATCAAAATATGTTGTGAATGAGTGATTAGCAGGAGAGCTATTTAATAATCTCCTGAACTAAACAAATATATCATGCTCTGCATTTTTTTTTCCCACACATAATATGTTTAACTGATAAGATTTAAAAATACTTAGCATTCCAAGTTTACTTTGGGGCTATAAGCAACTTGGAGAAATTATCAGCTAAGAATCACAAAGAATATATCGCATTTAATGACACTACAGCTGCTTAATAACAAAGGCAGTAAATAAAACACAAAATTAAAATTCTAATAATTTACACATTTATAAAAACATCTCATTTCATTATCAAAATACATAATGTATTTTTAATTGTTTATATTGATGGTAAGGTACCACGTATAAGCAAAAAAACTAGGAAGTGATACAGAGCTGACTGAAGTACCTATTTATGAAGAATGAAGAGATAGCTACATAGAAGATAAATATTTCTGTTTAAAAAGGAAGTATAATTATGGCAGGAAGGAGGGAGCAGACCCATACCTTGAACTGCGAAAGCAACTCATCTCCTACAGTTAATGGACCTGGCTCATTTTCCCGAGTTTCAGCCCTCTTCAATATTTCATCTATATCCATTTCCTAAGGATAAAAAAAAGGAAGTTTCTCTTTACAATTAAATAATTCATACATATTTTCACCTGTTTTATCTTCCTAGTCCAGAAGTGCTACTTACTTGAGGCTCCTGTTCTTCTCCTTCAGGTTCTTTAAAAAGCTCCTCAGCACCAAACTTCAAAATTGCTGACAACTCCTCCTTATTAAAAGGTGTTGAGCTGAAATAAATGATGTTTCAGGAAACACATTTTAACTTAATAACTTGGAAAAGTTCTTTATAATCATGGGTCAATTAAGTTTTGTTTTTACTGTTAAACTCTTAATATATTTGAGATACGTATTTAATATGCAAATAAAAATCTACAAAGACTCTGCATCTTGTGTTTTGCCTTTCATTTACAAGTGAAATATTCTTAAGTGTAAGTTGGTATAAAAACAAACACAAGGTACCTTGAAGGAGTAGAGCCGGTATGCAAGACAGTTTTCCCTGTAGTGTCCATTCTCTGAATTACTAAATGATCTAACACCATCTTTTTCTTGGCTCGTTCAAGAATATCTTCTTCTACCGATCCTTTTGTGACAAGTCGATAAATATTAACCTATGTGTATTTGAAAAGAAAAAATTTTAAAAGTAGCAATCTCAGTCTTCATTATATAACTTCTGATTTTTTTCATGGGCTTTGAATATGAAATACTGCTTCAATCACATTACCACAGGCTTTAGAGAAACGTTTTTCTTTATAAACTTCAGTTATGAAACTTCTTGGCACAAGTGTTGCCAGAGGCATTGTCATACTTCTAACTATTACTGTATCTCTTCTGTAGGAAGGAAATCCTGCTGAGAACTAGAACATTTAAACACCTGCAATGTGCCTGATGTTATTGTATAGAATGACATTATACCAATGAATGAAAGACAGACAAGTCCACAACTCTTCTCCCACTCTCACTCAAATATCACAGCTGCCATATTTTTTCTTCCTATATGGAGACTTAGGAAAAAATAAATGAGCATTACTAACATTTCTGAACATACGCAGAAAGTATTGTTATTCTCATAAATACATGAGGACTGAATGGTGCTGACAGAGAGTAGACATCTGATGTATAGAACTGTCCTTCAGGTCTGAAGCTTAAACTGAGTGTGTTTACCTGTTTCTTCTGTCCAATTCTATGTGCTCTAGCCTGTGCTTGCAGATCGTTCTGTGGATTCCAGTCAGAATCAAATATAACCACAGTATCAGCAGATGCCAGGTTGATACCTAATCCTCCAGCTCTCGTAGACAGTAAAAAGCAGAAGTCCTGAAATCATAAAGCAGGAAATAGTTTTATATACAATACTTGTAATATTCCTAAAGGAACCAATATACTTTATGGAGTTTGTGGTGCAGACTACAAAATCATGTGTTACTAAATCCTTAACTGCTCTATGCTTAAAGCCTCTTTAAATATAAAGCAAACACAGACTACCAATTTCTTTCATAAAGTTTCTGACTTCTCAACACTTTAAAGGAAGCAGTATGCTAGATGAGGATCACTAAGCAAGACATCCCAACAAAACCAGACTGGCCAAAAACTATCAAATCTTACTGTCAAAGCCTTTAATGTAACAAAAACTGTCTCTCACCCTCCCTGCCCCAAGACCTGGAAGACTAAACACTCATGTCAGAGCAGGGAAAGCACTTGAGTCTACACCTAATTGATTAAAAGACAGATGCAAAAACCTTCTGCCAAGTTCAATGCTGTTCAGCATATTCATAAGCAATATGAAAATGGGTAAGCAGCAAGGAGAAAAAACCCTGTAGGCAATATAAAATTTTTGACTCAGTCTTTCATAACTAGGAAAGACTGTAGAAGGATATTGAGATATGCAAGAAACCAATGTATGAAATCCAAGCTAAAGTAAAGCAAACAAACCAAATTTTCAGTACAGTTACAGGAAACAGCATGCATTACAATAAGGAAACAGCGCTGAGAATTGTGTTAAAGACTTCCAGGTAGCCCTTAGCTCAGTAAAACAAAAACTCTACAAAATCCCCTCAAAATATTATGAAATTTTAGGAAATAGAAAACTCTGAGCATTCTTGTTCTTGCTGTACAAATGCAGAGCTTGCCTCAATTTTAGAAATGCATGGTTTAAATTCCTCTTCATCTCAAAAAATGTACAGTGTAACTGCTAAGATATCAGAAAATGTCAACAATGGCTATGAAAGAAATTTGAAAGAGAGTCAGCTTTTGTATTTAACATGGAGTTCAGTCCTTCTCCCTCCACAAAGCAGAAACAAGCTCAGCAGCAACTAACAAATGCTATCCTCAAATACCAATTAAACCAAACAAACTAAACCTCAAAATCAATGACCAACCAACCTCCCGTCCCCCAAATCTGAGAATGTAGGACAAAAGATTTAAACTGATCCAAAGATATGGAATGATTTGCATAATAGAAGTGCTAAATAAGGTACAAATATTCCAGTTCGGAATCTAAAGAAATGCAACAGATGCCTACATACTCACAGGTTGCTTACAAAGAATTGCTAGGAATCAGTACTTTACTATTTTTTCCATGGCATGTAACAGGTGGCAACAAATGAAGACAAAAGGTATTGTATTTGAAACAAATAAAATATGATTGTTCATGCAAGGATATATGAAGTTAGTTCCACCCACTGCCAATGGATTTTTGGATGCTAACTGCTTAAGTTCAGCACTCCAGTAAACATTATTAAATTCTATAGAGGAAAAAAACTGGGGTTAAAATTCTGCAGCATTTACAGAGAAATCAGCTACCATTTTCCTAATTTACGTGTTTTCTACTTAACCTCTTCTTAAAAAAAAGACTATATAAACCTTATATGCTAGACTGCAACAATGAATTTCCAACCTTATTGATACATTCCTCAGTTATTTCAGTCATCCTTTTTTGTGCAATGTCTTTTTGTACTTCTTGGGAAGAAATAAAACAGATTCCACAGGACAAAAAAATTACCATACCTCTGATCCTTCTGCATTAAAATGATCCAGTGCTTGTTTCCTCAATTCCCCTTTTATCGATCCATCAAGTCTCTAAAGAGATTGAGAACTACACTTAAAAAGTATTTTTTATACTATATTCAATAGCAGAGCAACTTCAATTGTCAGCTGCCAAAACTGTTGTGTGAAGGAAAAAAAAAACCAGCTCACATAATTTTTAATTCATCTGTTTAACTTCAAAATAACATTAATCACAGAGCCACTCCCTTTCTAGAAAAAGAAGACATTTTCTTCCACGTTTTTTTAATCAAAGGGATAAAAGTCACATAATCACAAACAAAACTGAAAGGGACTTCCGAGGGTCATCTTGTCTAAAGCCCCTACTCCGCCAGGGACAGCTAAAGCATGCTGCCCAAGGTCATCTCCAAGTAGCTTTTGGACCTCAACAAGAGACAGAAATTTCAGAACCTCTGGACAGCCTGTTCCATCCAGTGTTTTCATATCCTCACAGTAAAGAAAAAAAAAAAGATTAATATTCAAGATCAAAGCTTCTTAGCTGCTATTACCAAGTTTTATTAGCAAGTTTTTTACCTGAAATGGGAATTGACGATATTTCAGATATTCTGCCAGGATGTCCAGCATCCTTACCATCTGTGAGAAAATCAGGACTCTGTTGCCACGTTCTCGCAGACGAATCAGTAGCTTGTCAAGAAGGATTAGTTTCCCGCTGCTACGTATTAAATGCTACAAAATCCAAGAAACATACGTTGCAAAATAAATTAATCTCAACACTAATGCACCCTGGGATACGTTGGACATTAATCTGAGGTTTCCTTTTCTTTCTATTACTGTGGGCAGAAAAATAAAATGCAAATTCTAACATTCCTGAAGAATTTTACAGTTTAAAGCGTCCATACAATATGTAATTAAAACTGGGCATATTTATTTAGTCAATTCTCTGTCAATTATTCAGTTCCAATTAAGAATCAGAAAATACTTCACTATAAAACCCCAGTATGTACATTATGAAAACCTGTTTTTCCTTAATACACTTCAATAAGAACTAATGAACTGCCAAGGCACTATAAAATCCTGTGGAAACTTTTTTCTTTTTTTTATTAAAAAGTGGCATTACCTGTAAGGCCTCCTGTTTATTGTAGAATTCATTATCATCTGGTGGTTTAATGAGGTAGCAATGGTTGCAACACTTCTTGAGTTCCATCATGATGTTCAAAAAGCCTGAGGTACTGCCTTTTGAACCTTTGCTAAGGGCTTTGTAATTCCTGGTTAAAATCCACCTGTGAAATAAGATGTACAATATTAGTAACTTTTAACCACACGTGTAAGGCAGATGTAAGCTGTCAAAACAGGAACAAGCTAAAGAAAAAAAGCATTTCCCACAAGAGAATCTCAACACATCAAACAAAACAAACTACACAGACATTACACCAATGTAATTCCTGAGCCCTTGCTTCACAAAATTTTATTGCTGTGAAACCCTGTAGAAGCCTCAACTTACATACAGTATACAAACCACTGTAATTCAGTGAATTGTACATAGACACATCACTGAAACAGCAGAATACACAAAGAGTTGGTACATACTTGTAGTATTGCTTCTGCAACGCGCTCATTTCCATCCTCAGAATTTGCTCAACTTTAGCAGGTAGAGACTTTTCTACATCTTTTTTAACTCTTCTCAGCAGAAATGGTTCAAGTTCTTTGTGAAGACTTGCATAACCATACTCTCTCCCTTTGCCATGCTCCTCTTCAAAATCTTCCCATGAGGAAAACCTTCAACATAATGAAGTATAAGCACAAAATAGTGACATGCTATGAATGACCTGATGAAGCAAAACTCAGGAAGAACAGTAACACAGATACAGAACAAGTATACAAAGACCACAGAAATACATATACGTTTAGATTTCTTCCCCACCTCCCTTCTCTTTTATCAAATTTCTGAATTTTCATCTCCCAAGAAATCCCAGATATTGTGCCTGTAAACAGAGGAATGGAGTTTTCTAAAAATGTCTACAGAACGAAAACTTCTGATTCCACAAAGGAAATGCAATGTTTTTCTTTTTCTGCAAGACACTTGTCCAGATGGTTGCAGAAATTGCAGAAAATTCTGTTACTGTATTTTAACAAGACAGCATAAAAAGCCATCTCCATGTTTAGAGGGTGTGCAGGAGAATAAAAATATACTGCAAATGTGTCTTGCAGCTTGTATGGTCTAGCTGATGTGTAGCTATTGTCTTCACAGACTTGGATAATGGAGTTCATGATCAAACAAATGAATAATGGCTACCCAGCCTCAGTGGCTTTGCTGGCAATGTTCTGAGGAAATCAGTATAATCCATAGCTCAAACTAAATAGAGCTATGGTGTTCGGCATTTACAAGATGTCTGAGACGAACATGTGCTCTAGTTTATCTTAGGTTTAAACAAGTCAGTACAAAATCAGGTCAATGCAGTAAGCTTACCGTATGCAAAACATACAGGAAAACCAGCTATCTGATGGAATTACAGAATATTTCTCATCTTAACACAAATTTGTTTTTATTAATAGTACTAACACAAGAAAGATTCCATTCTTCCTCCCCCAGAGCACATCTATATGGTTTTTCTCTCAGGCTAAGGACAAAATCTTTTTTCCAGGTTCTGACCCATACATCAATCCATTACTTTCGAGCACTGCTAAAATGGGAAAAGATGACATCTGCTACCAGCATTACTTACCTAAAGCAGCATGAAAAGAGATATACATTTACTTTATATAGTATATTTAAGCTATCTTTCAGTACAATTCCCTACATCTACTGATTCTCACATCACTACTCTACTTTGCTGTAACAAACTTAACAAAAAACTCATTCTTACTTTTCTGGCATGATGAAGTGCAGTAAAGACCAAAGCTCTTTGAGAGAGTTTTGCAGAGGGGTTCCAGTAATAAGAAGACGATGGTTAGACTTAAAGTCAATTAAAGTTTTGTACAGAAGAGAGTCGTCATTTTTTAAACGATGAGCTTCATCAACTCCTATGAATGCCCAATTCAGACCACCAAGGAATGACTTGGAAAAGAAATGGAGAAGGTGTGAAACATGATTCAAATTATCACATTCAATGACTTCCCACATTATATAATCAAGCTATAAACCCAATCACTGCTTGGTTTATTGTAATAAAATAATAGCTATATGTTTTAGGGCTAATTATGGCTTTTACATTTGCCAGGTTCAATGAAATGCCATGTAGTCATCCTAACAAAGCATAAATTAAATTTATTATTTAAAAAAAATACACAGAAGTCTGAACCACATTTTTTTCCATGGCAGAGGGAAAAAAAATCATTATTGACTTCTTCCCATACAAACAAATGAAGTAAACAAAGTCAAGTAAAGTGTTTCTTCAATTTCCACATACTCTTAGAAGGATCAACCGTAACTCTGTGTGCTATCACTACAAAGACAGTATTAATACATGTACACATATTCTGTATGTAGAGTTTCACAGAAAAACTATATGGGACTTCCTAGTTGTGTATCATATTTGGGACTAAGGATTGGGTTCTGTTTCAGTTCCTTGATAGTGGTCTGCAAAGATGTAGGGCATGAAGTTGGGAGGAGATCATTACATAATGAAACTCTCAAGCGAAGTGCAGAAAATTAAGTGTTACCCACCTCACAAAATGGGAAAAGGCTGAAAAGCCTCACCACACATATGTAAAAACCAAAAGTGCTTAAAATAAAAAAAGCCACCCCCCCCCCAAACCCCATGGTAATGCCTTTTTCTTTTTCTCCCTAGCTCCTTGCTGTCACCCCATCTACCACGAAAAAAACCAAAATCCCAAACTCCATACTGCTGCACTTCTGAAAATAAAAACTATCAGGCTCTCCATAAATTTAATGGACCATTAATTAAACACACGCAAGTCTAACAAGAATTCTATACTGGGGAAATTATTTTTGTCTCCCAACAGAAGGGCAATTACCTTATCCTTTAGCAAAATTTCGTATGTTGTTAAGAGTATGTTAAATTTCAATCGTTTGGTCTGTGGATGCATCCATTCATGAGTTCTTATCTACAAAAAGAAACAAGTAAACCATAAGCTGCAGAAAAAATCTCATGCTGACTGGAATAAATTTAAATACTGCAATAATGCAGATATTTAATGGCACAAAACAATGATAATGAAATAGAAGGACAACACACACATATGTAACATTTATATATATCAATAGATATATACATATTAAAATATACACATTTAATACATAAATATATATACATATATATATATACTATATATATATACACACATATATAACATAGAAGCATATTTTTACTTTAATGGATAAGACTACTAACATTAACAAATCAACAACTTCTCAAGAAATAAAATAAGATGATGACTAGGTTTCTTACATATTTATTTTCACTATATCCATGTAAATAATGACATGGCAGAAGATAGCTGGTTTTCAAATGCAAGACAAAATTTTTAATGCTGTTCACTATTAAGCAGAAAGGAAATTTCTCACACACATTTACATGAGATAAAAATCCAAGCTTTCAATTCACATTTTGAAGACATAGGGCTTCAGCAAATATTTGCTCAGTCCCAATCAAAATATTTGAGACATGCAGATGATAAGAACACAAAGTATGTCTTGTTTACGTTATGTACAATATGTACAAGCCTTTCCAAAGACAAGGAGAAATACTCACCATATTTCTACTAGTTATGTCTCCTAAGTAAACTACAGCATTCATCTGAGGAGCCCAGGTTTGAATCTCTCTTTGCCATGATGTCAAGGTAGAAAGTGGTACAACCAACAAGAAAGGCCCATACAATTGATGCTCGTGAAACAGATAGTTCAGAAAAGAAATTGTTTGTATTGTTTTACCCAGACCCATTTCATCTGCAAGAATACAGCTATTCCCTCTAAAACAAGAGACAAAAAAAAAAAAAAAGCAAGCTATTTAGGGGAGGTGTGGATATGGGGAAGGTTTGGATAAAAAGAAATTATCATCTTTTGAGTACAAAACCTACTCATTAAAGTTTTCAAGATTTTGCTACTATATATTTTGATGAAACTCATATACATTGTTTTTCCATAAGAAGATTTCCAATTCCTCCTACCCATTTAATTAACAAAAAGGTTGTAAGTAGTCTCCTCCATAGTCTAATTTAAAAAGTTTAATGTTGACATTCCAGAAATGTTTGTTTGTGTTTTCCCATTTTACTGTTTTGGGTTTGTTGGCTGTTTTAAAACTGTGACTTACTCCATTGAAACTAAAAGCAAAGTAATGACACAGCTTAGCTGGTTTTTATTGAGAACAGCCACAAAATAGTAATTTTTGGTACTACTTAGATCAAAACCAGTTCCTAAAGACCTTTACTTTGAGCTTACTGTATGAAAATCTCCAACTTAAAAAAAAAAAATAATAAAAAACACCCAGAAGAAAAAAAACCCCACATTTTAATACTTTACAAATGCTTGAAATTTGAGACTACTTACTTGCACCATGAGTGAGCAAGCCAATTCAACCCATTTAACTGATAATCTCTTAACTCTAAATTTTCAGGTCCTCCAATGTAAGACGGTTGCTTTTTCAGTGCAACAAACCGTGGCCTTTGCTTTAGAACCTGAGAAAAGCAAATTGATCATCAGTCAATCATTGAACTGTACCTGATTGAAACTGCCAAAAGATCTTCCCATAGAAAAAGTAATAGGTGGCATTTACTAGGCCATTAACGCTAATTTTTATCCATCAATGCAAGCAAGGCCATAGAAAATCACCAAAGTTATTTGCAATTTGAAACTAGTTTGATTGCTGATCTAAATGACACATCATGAGTGACATTAACTCATTCAAAGTCTTCTTTACCTACAACACTAAACAAACACATTTCTGAATGGTAGTAAAAATTCAGGGGACTGGCATCTTCAAAACCTCACAGCAGTGGTATTGTCTGTACATCCCACTATACATCATTATTGATATTCTAAAAAGACTTCCAAAAAAAGGGCATAATATGTATTTGATATGTGTATTAATAAATAAATAAATAAATAAATATCACATTTTTACTATTGCAACTGATGTGGTAGCTTGAACTTGGCCAAGAGCCAAGCTGCCACCCAACTGCTTACTCACTTCCCACCCTAGAGGGACAAGAGAGAAATGAAAAGGCAAAAGTAAGAAAAAAATTTTGAGTCAAAATAAGGAGTGTACTAGGTGAAGGAAAAACACCTACCCAATCAAAACAAAAAAGCACATAGAAAAAAAACCCAAATGTGACAGAATGTGAGTCACACATCAATTCACCAGCAGACTGATGACCAGCAAATCTCCAGGCAACAGGCAGCCCCTGCTCAGCCCACCCGATTTATTGTTCAGTAAGACACTAAATGGCACCAAGTACCTCTCTGGTCAGCTGGGATTCAGCTGTTACTGGTGTGTTCCCTCCCAGCGTACTCGCAGTGGGGATAACACAACAGGACACAGAGAAAGCACTGTGCAAGTGCTGTTCAGCAACAACCAATATGTGTTACCAAAACCATTTAGGTCACAAACCTGAACCACAGACTGTAGAGGCTGCTATGAAGAAAATGAATCCTACCCCAGTCAGACCCGGTACAACTGATTATAAATCCATTGCAAATTACCTACTCACCTTGCAATCTTTAAAGGGAGTGGTCTTGGATTGATTTCTGCTGAAGTACTCGTCAATGCGTGCCTGAAACTTTTTGGCAATGAGAGCTCCATCTTCCCAGCTGCATTCAGAGTAAGGCAGACCCTGCCACTTACAATAGTAGTCTGGATAACCAGCAGCTGATTTCTGATTTGAATGAGCTGTAAAAATGCACCAGATATCTGATCAGCATTTAACTTCTACAGTGTAGGAAAACATTCATTTTAGGTAATAATATAAGATAAGCTAGACACCCTAGCTAGACAGCTAGATCCATAAAGACAGCCTGACAGCTCTTCTCTTTACCTCAAGTTTTGTTCCAGATTTAAAAGTTTGCGGTATCAATATTTTACATTTCTTAACTACAAATATAAGAGCACTAAGAACATTCAGAATTCCTGACATTGATTTCTGTCCACAAGTTTGTAACATACCAATTATTCTTTCCACTATCTGGTATTGTTTATGTAGATCATCTGTAAGCTCCTGCTGGCAGTTGTAATATTCCACATCTTCTGGAGAAGCGTTTTTCAGCCTGGAGTGGGAATTAAAATTTACAACACTTACTACACCATATACTTCTAAAACTAAGAAAATTCAGCAGCTCTATAGCTCTGAATGTAATCATGCCATGAATCTTGCCTGGAAAACTTTTTTTAAAGGAGCAGCTTAAAAATCCCTACTGCAAAATGGCTGTGTCTGGCTTAAGTGCCTCACCATTAATGACTGAAAATACTTATTGCTGAAATTAAGTAGCTTACATTAGTTGCTTGACTATAACTGGTAGCTGTAGTAGGTGTGTCTCTGGATAAGCAGTACACTTTACAGATATTTTCATGGAATAGCAGTCAGGGTGGCTCACTCTGTAAGAATCCATCTAATGATTAGTTGCTAAAAATCCCACCAGTATTCATTGATTACGTTAAACATACTAATAAAACTGGACACCAAAGACATGACTTTAAAAAGTGTGTATTTCTTCATCTTTTTGTTCTCAAGCTTCAACCTCAGGTTTCAGCAAAGAAAGCTGAATTTTTCAAAGTAATGTGAAATGGCTAATGCACCAATAAAACATTGATCCTTGCAGCAATTCCTGAAGAATTCCAATCAAAGTATAATGGAAAAATTACTAAAAGCTAAAATTTATTACTCATTTTTCAACACTACCCATCTTGTTAAAACTCCATTTATACCACACAGACACATACACACACACTCACCCCCCAAAAAACAGATTCAGAGGATTATGTTACTGGAACATGTTAAATGTCCCACTGCACAGACACTTGAAGTTATGTTCCTAAAACAGGTAACAGGTCTCAGAAACACAACAGAATACCTATAGTGTTTTGAAATAATTATCCTAAAAATAAAAAGATTCACCATCGTTTTGTTTCCTGATCCTTTTTCTTGTAATTGTCAAGCTTCTTCATTCCTTTAACATTTTGTTGCTTCAGCGTTTCCTCCGTTTCCCAAGTGTTATGGATGTGTGACCAACCTTTCCATTTAATAAGATACTGTACTTCTGCCGGCTCCTTTGATTTTTCAAACCCGGCATTTGGGTCACCATCTGCTTCAACTGCATATATTGTGGTTGCAGCACCTGTGGCTGAGAAAGAAACGACATCATACCCCTTGAGTAAGTGTGCATTATCGTAAGTTAACCAGCTAGAAATGTAGTAAATGGTGGTAATTTGATGAGCATATACTTGGCTAGTGTCTACTGCACTCATGTCATTACTATTATTTGAAAGATTATGATGTATCAACACATACACAAGTAGACAAACAATAGAATCAAAAAAGCAACCAAAACTTCTACACCTAACCTGCAATATCCTATCTTTTCTCATGAGATTTTTTATTTGTTTTCCTGGTTTTAAAAGCAGTCACTAGGGAATGCTTCACACTAACGTGGCTTGTCATCTTCTGTTTGTTTGTTGTCCTGCCTCTGTTATCTTACAAGGTAAAAATTATAAAGTGCAGATTAAGTACACACTTTATTGTAACTGCAGCACACTAGCAGCAGCAAATGGGCTTATTTTGGTGAGGACAGGTTACAGAATCACAGAATATTCTGAGCTGGGAGGGACTCACAAGCATCATGGAGTCCAACACTTAAGCCTGTATGGAGATCAAACCCATTACCCTGGTGTTATTAGCACCCAGCTCTAACCAAGTGAGCTAATCTCAATGGTGTTGATACGGAAATGAGACCAGCAAGCTGCTGGAACAGATAAAGTCACAGAAAGGCAATGCCAAAAAGCAGCAACATCATCTGGGCAGGAAGAACGAAAGAAGATTAGCTCCTAAGACTTTGACCACAGCAGTAACACCATACACTGGAGCAGGATATGGGATACCACGGGAGAGGGAATGTGAAAGAAAGAATAGTACAAATTCTGAGAGAGGTCAGTAACTTTAGACACTAGGTATAATTAATGGAGAAAGGTAGCCCTGAAGCACAAGGGGCACAGCATTTGGGGGACGGGGGGGGCTTTACGTGTTTTTTTTTATTACTAGTAGTTCTTATAACAAGTATGGAAAAACTGGGTACTTGGGACAAGGAGCAGGCTTCACCAGCAAGTGACTCAGCCACACCAGAGAAAGCAAAGGCAGGGAGGGAATGGGAGAACAAAGAATCATCCACTCCAGGAAAAGATCAGATTTGAGACCAGTTAAGGAAACTGAAAGTGCACAAGTCAATGGAACCTAACCAGATACATCTACTGGTCCTGAGGGAACTGGTGGAGGAAATAGCTAAGCCACTACTGTAATTTTTGACGCCATGGTGGTCCAGGGAAGTTCATACTAACTGGAAAGGAGAAATATAAGCCTCATTTTTGAAAAAGGGAAAAAAAGAAGACCCCAGGCTCTGGGGCCCCCACCATAAGAAGCATATGGACATGCTGGAGTACATCCAGAGGAGGCCACCAAGAGGATTGGAACACTTATGGTACAAAAACAGGCTAAGAGTTGGGGCTGTTATGCCAGGAGAAGAGAAGCCTCTGGAGAGACCTTACAGCACCTTCTAGTACCTAAAGGAGGCTATTAGAAGGCTGGAGAAGGAGTTTAGTCAAGGGCATGTAGTAGTAGGACAAGGGGTAATGACCTTAAACTGAAGGAGAGTAGGTTTAGATTAGGTATTAGCAAGAATTTTTCCTAGGAGGGGGGTGAGACACCATAACCGGTTGCCCAGTTACACCCAGAAAAAGCTGTTGATTCGCCACGCCTGGAACTTAAGTGCTCAAGGCCAGTTTGGATGGGTCTTTGACCAAAGTGGTGTAGTGGAATGTGTACCTGCCAATGGCAGAGGAGTTGGAATTAGTTAATCTTTAAGGTCCTTTCCACAACCATTCCATGAGTCTATTATTTTTACTTGCAGACTCAAATGCAAAGCAGAATTCTAGATATTCTAGAATATCTAGACACAATTTTAGATGCATTTTTGTAGCCATTCCACACATGGTTCTTTATTTGTACTGCAGTAACTGAAATCACAATTTCAGTGGCGCACCTTTGCCAACACTGTCTTTCAATGCTCAGACAACTAGTCAGCTCTCCAATCTAGCCTATTTTCTCCACTGCATTGTACATAATTTGTACTGACCAAGTACCACTGAAGTGTATGAACAGTATCATAACAATATGGTATGCATTTATGCAATACAGAGCTATCTCCACCTGACTTTTATTTTCTACTTAGGTATGCAATTTTTCTGTATTTTATTCTGCTATACTTGGAAAGGAATAGGAGCATTCTTATGAATATAAAAGCTGAAACAGCATAACTTCTTCATAACCTTGAAACTATTGCTCCTTAACCTATAGCTGAGAATATGCATTATTGAAGCTGCACCATGAGCTTAACAAGGATCTTCAAAACACTTTAAAAAATACCTCCTTTACGGCCAATTCGACTATCCATAAATTTCTCTATAGTTTCAAATTCATCTTCTTCGGGTTGTGGAACATCTTCTCCACAAACTTCTAGCAAATCATCAGAATCTGTCTTGGTTTCTTCAGCTTCTTTGTAACTAATGTTGACTGTTGCCTGGCGACGAGATCCCCTCTTATCATAATCATCATCATCATCATCCTCCTCCTCATCATCATCCTCTGATGAATCAAGTTGCCTCTTTTTTGGTCCGGCACTCTTTTTCCCACTTTTTGGCTTAATTCTTGAAGACAATAATGTATGACACAACAATGATGTATCAAAAGGGACAATAATAAATCAACTGCATTGTTTTCTGAATACATGTATTTAATGAATGTTCAATAACTCTGCTTTCATTTAAAGCAGACAGGAAAAGGTATTCACTAGAAAGCATGCTATTCATTTATTTATTTGTTTATTTAACATTATCATGTTATTTTAAAAAAATTACTTTTTTTTCTCAGTATTACTATTTTCAGCCACATGTGTACAAGTAGTAAATACTCAACTGCTTTTTAGAAATTGTATCAGAGCACTCAAATGCCTAACTTCTTACCTGGTTGGAGGTTTCCGGCTTCTGACCTTGTTTTTTGGCTCATAGTCAGATTCACTTTCTTCACAGCTGCTTTTCTCCCTGTCTTCCTCCGATTCAGAATCTGAACCAGTTCCCGATACTGACCCTGATCCTGACATTTGCCAGTCTTCACTATACACGATGAAAGACAAAACAGTAATTTCATGTTGTTGCATTTTTTTAGAACAGTTACTCATCCATGACGGATCTGCTGTAATTTCAAGACTCTCCACAGAAATAAAAATCTTGTTACAGGTATTTCAGTTGATGAGACAGAAAATTATCCTTGGTGAACACCAGATAAGTAAAAAAATGCCTAATGGAATCAGAGGGATTTGGACTAAGTTTTTTTGCTCTCAAGATGTAGATTTAAAATCTAAAATAACAACAAAAATCTGGATTTCTATATATAAATTTCAGCATGAAGAAATGAGATAACCTGACATTAAGAAATCAAAGCACTTAACAAGTCTACTTGGACAGATACATATTCATCAGAAGTTGGACATGTTCCAATCGAAGTCTTATCACACTGTATTCTGTTGAGTCCCATACTGTCTAATGCCTACTATGAGTCACAGTGAGTATGGGTCACTGTGGCCCATGTGAAGAATCAGCAACTAGACACAAGAATCGAAAAATAACAGCGGCAGATTTGAGAAATCTGCAGAAAAACATGAACTGCAGCAACTGGTGAGTGGCACTGGCTCCCAAAAGCTCCCACTCAACTCTCACATCAGTGCTTCATAGCCAGGCAAGGTACTGCAAGTAAGACAATTATGACTGAGTAGCAGGATTCCCTAGTTTCTGCTTAACTG
Organism: Parus major; assembly: GCF_001522545.3. Taxonomy (NCBI): domain Eukaryota; kingdom Metazoa; phylum Chordata; class Aves; order Passeriformes; family Paridae; genus Parus; species Parus major. Next base: position 51,924,624 of record NC_031799.1, on the reverse strand, counting down.
AGATTTTTTACTTTGTGACAGGAAAGATGATGCACAGTATCTTGATCCTAACTTTGACTTTCTATAGGAAAATTCAATCTTAATAGATTAATTAACAATTTAATAAAGCTTTTAATATCAAAACTATAGTAACTTTTAAGCATGTCCAAGGAAAGGAAAAAAGGAAACAAAAGCATCCCCACGAAAATAGAAGAGAGACGCTTCAAGTGGCTTCAACTAAGGGATTCTAACTTGAATTTGCTTTGAGAGTAGTTTCCCAACTCCACAGGAATTTTTATGGAGGGCCTCCAATTCAAAAGTGAACTGCAGTAAAGTATTTTAGAAATAAAAGCACTGATGAATTTTCAAACAATATTACAGACTCTTTTGCTGAGAAACTAGTGTAACAGAGTTGTTAATTTGAGCATTTGTTTAAAAATTACTAAACTGGAAATGAAAGATAAATACAAATGTAAAAGAGAATTTAAGCATTTCAGGAGTGAGGAAATCAAGCCTATGTTACAAGCATCTGTCTCCATGATAAAAAATGTGTGCTGTTACTTAGAAAAATATCTTACTCTTTATGTTTTTTCTTCTTGATTTCACTGGATGAGTCATCTGCTGAATCTTCACTACTTGAGGAGTCCTGCAGGGGAAGGAAATAAACCAAAGCAAATTCGTTATTACAAAAAGAATTAAGTACTTCTAACTAGTAAAATACATCCATTTCTACTTTCAAACTGGGGGCATATTATTTGTATTTTACCATCTTCATGCCTTGCAGTTTAGCTGTTAGAATACTGCTATAGTTTTTGTATTTATCCATCTATGAGTACACTGTGCCAATACCACTCTGGAGAACACGACATAAAATCACCAACTTAAAAAATTAACGTTGTACCTATATGAAAACACTCATGGTGTAAGCTGCTCCACATTAATCAAGATGATGTGTCTGTAAAAATCTTAATGAGATCTCCTACCCTCAAGAGCTTTTTCACCTTCCATATTTTTTCACATTAAAACACCACTGTAAAAAATTTTGAGAAGAGCATGTCCCTTCTCTCTGCACAACAGAAGAAAAAGCAAGAACACTCTTAAAGTTAGATTTTCTTAATGCCAATCTCATTATCTTAAACTTAGTTTAGAATAACTTTTATCCTGAGAAGTATCTTTCTGGAAGAGAGTACTTAACAGCTGTAAATTAATGTTTTAATGACATGTGATTAAGTCTTCTGTTCAAATGATTCAAGAGAGTCTTCTGTTAAATCAGACGAAAATAGGAATCCAACCAAATGAGTGTCACTACATGGCAAAGTCTTTGTCATACAGGACAAAAAGACTGCTTTACAAATAAATGGTATTTCATAGTTCCAATCAGTGTTCTTGAAAGATGTTCCTACTGCAAAGAGTCAGCATTTCTTTAGCCTATTATTTAGGTTTTGAAGTACCTGGAACACAGGCCTCATTCTTAAAATATAAGAATTCTTTTGTAGTAACTATTACAAGACTTGTAAAAACTTCTACTTCGTATGGAATTTCTGAAAACTACAGCAGACATCTTTTACAATAACATACTGGAAAAAAAGTTTAGTATTTTTGTTTGTCTATTCAAAACTCAAAAAGCCAGTAGTACAATGTAAGTCAGTACTGTGTGGTTTGAAAATTTTGTCCAGACAACACAGAATAGCTACATAAAACTACCACAGAAGACTGTTACAATTTTGGGACAACTCACTTGAAAACAAGTAACCAGAGACACCTTTACTTTTCTGTATAAAAATGTCAGTTATTTGAACGCTAATTTTATAGACTCATCCCAGGCTTCTACGTACACTCAGAGAATGTAAGTTTGATCTATGTAATTTTATTGCAATGTGTGAGACAATGAGACAGGCATGTGTACATTTTAAAAATTACATTAATCACCTCTTCTGAAACACTGTCTGATGAGGCTGCCTTTTGTTGTTGCTGCTTCTTGAGCACTGCTGATCTTTGCACAGCAAGTATACTTGGACTAGACTTCCAAAACTAAACAGGAATAGAGATGCAAGAGTCAGTTAAACATACTGAAAGTCTCCAGTTTACTACTTTCCTAAGCATCTTATCAATTAAAAAAATTCGCTACAGAACACTGCATAAACTAACAATATCAAACAGCTTTTTAAAGTTGTAAGATTTCTACAAAAAAAGAATGTTATATGTTAATCACCAGGATAATTACTGCAACATGTTTAACATAGTTGTGTAGGTAATTGTTAAAGCAAAACTTTATAAAGTATACATTTTTAAATCCACACAGATAAATTCTTGCAGATTGCTTAACTGCTATGATTTTGTTTCATACATTAATACTTAAGTACATGGGAAAAGAAATTTAACAGAGAATCCTAAACAGTCTTCAGTTCTTGGTGTAACTGATCTATAACATTCTTCATAAATATGGTATACCAGTCCATAAACATGGGAGAGTGTAGGCAATTCTGGCCCACTGGATTGAAGAGATTATTCTACACCACTTTTTCCTGGATTTAGCTGATTTATTGACAAAGAAAGCTAACTATTTGTAAACTTGAAATTTTTATAAACTCTTTATTGATACAATGAAACTAAGCATTAGAGAAACAATGTAAAAACCGAATTCAGAAATAACATGTGTATTTTTCTCTTCCATAAATTTCAGTAAATTAGTGCATGCTTCTGGTATGATGAAATTTAGGCAGGCTTTTAACTCAAAGTACTTACAAATGTGAGAATTTTAAAAGCACAAATTTAATTACATGAGAAACTTCCCCAATGTTTAAGACAGCAAAGTACATGCTTTCACTAACCTGTTCAAGTAAAAATCTAATTAAGAACACTTCATTACCTAATTTTATTTTTAAAATGAACATTGCTCTTTAAAATAATTTCAAAATATTTTTCTAGTATTTCCTTGCAACCCCTCATCAAAGGATTAATTTATCTGCTTACCTCAGATCCATCAACTTTTGGTGGTTTAGACTGAATTTGTTTTTTCTCTCTAGATGTGTCAGACTCTGATTCTGATTGAGTGACTGACTCTGAACCAGAGTCAGAGTCACTGCTTCCTGACTGGCTGCTGCTTCCGTCACTACTACTTCCAGAGCTTGAACCAGATCCAGAAGCTGATGCTGACCCAGAATCATCATCTGATCGGCTGCAATGACAAGTTAGGAGGATATTACCCAGCTGCCAAAGTAACAGGATTAAAAGGAAAAAAAAAAAAAAGAAAAGTCACCTTAGCTTCTCCTATAACTCAACTGTTAAGTTAGACCAAACAAGTGGGTAGCACACAAATGGAGCCAGTCGACTAAAAAAGTTGAGTTGAATAAAGCTAAAAATAAACACAGAATAAGAACTCAAAGTGTAATTAGATACTCTATGTGAAGCCAAAATAAAGATAAAGCAAAACCATTCAAATTGATACGGCAGTGTCACACACAGGAATTAAAAGTGGTAGAAATGCTTTGTAGCCACACAAACTGTAGAGTTTCACTCCCTTCAAAATACCTGCTTACTGCTCAAATGCCGTATTAGCTAGCAGTTTAGTCTATCTCAAAAAGGCCTATCCAATATTGTTTTCAATCTTCATAAATCAGTGGTAGTCCTTAAAACAAAACAAAAAGCTACACAGACTGTGCTCTTCTGTTGAAAGAGCAGCACAAAATTTTACCTCACAGACAACTCTGAACTTGTCAGAGGTGGTATGACTTGTGCCAAAGCACTTTCCCTGGCATGCTCTTGACCTGTCTAAATTATGGCATCTGTATATTCATTTTATACCAGATTTAACTTAGTTAGAACACACAGTAATTAAATATAGTTATTTTATGCCCATTCAAAAACTTCACAGCATTATTTTTTTCTAGAACAACTTCACAGAGTAGATGAGTTTGAAACTTTAGTAAAATTCCTCACTAGATTAATACGGCATTTCAAAGATATCTTGAGAAAGAGACACCACAGAGCAAAATAATTTTGAATTATGTATACACTGACACAAATGCTTAAAAATCAGAGCAAACATGAAGCCTGAACTGAAAATATTAAACCCAAAACTTTATCAAAGCCTAGCTGATCTCTGCCAGCACAATTAATCTGGCTGACAGTCAGCTGGAGGTGAAGTGAGGGAGAGGGGAGACTGATCATCTGCCCCAGAACATACTTAACTATTTCAAAACTGCAAAACAAAGCAAAATGACTCCTCTGCTTTTGCTGCCACCAACAAAACTGTGCCAACAAATAAATTAAGCTATTCATTAACAGACCCCTGCAGAGTGCACCTCTATCAGCCAACTGCAACCAGCAACCATGAAATAAAGAGGGGCAAAGTGAACACTGTGAAGCTTCCTGGCTCTGCAGGAAAAGATGTGGAGAAACATGTTGCTACTGGGTTCCTTGCACTTGCTGAGAGGAAAGCTCGGAAACAACAAGGCTGCTCTGAAATTTCAAACTTCTTTCATCAAAGTCTTACTTCAGGCATGGTGCTGTAACACTAACCTCACTTGCCAAAAAAGCAGGTTACAGAATATGACACTACAATATATGACCGGAGGTTAAATCACACCAGAAATTAATGGCACACAGTTAATGATTGGCCTCGTAAGAGATTTTCATTGTAATAGAGTTTTTGCACACAAATATTACCTTACTCTAAATACTGGGTGAATCACACCTTTATAAAACAACCATATTTCTCAACAAAGCAAAATGCCTTAAGTAACTGTCAGGGGGACTACAGAAGGCAGCACTAACTGTAAATGAAGATATATAGAGGAAAACTCAGCATGGAGAGACACAAGTAAATACCAGTTGAAGTTCCATTCATAAAAAGTTACCAAAAATATGTAAATGCTACAGAACCTTGAAGGAGGGTAAAGGAATCAAGTACTTTCATGCAGGACAAGGCTTGCTCAAAGAGGACAGTAATAATGTGGATTACCAAATCAAAAATTTATGCAAAACACTAAGCCATATGGATGGTAATTAAGTTAGCTTTCCATACAGCAGTGAAATAGTTCACACATACTAACCAGCACTGACTTCACAGTGCTAACCATAGGTTCAATTGCACACAGAGACAGAAGCAACCAAAACAAAGTGCCTGTTTTCTAAGGTAGCATGGGGAAACCAATACTGGAATAAGACATCTTGGCCAACTTCCTAACATTATAAGCAACGTCTAAACCAGATACAGAAGAGAATGGTGGAGAGTTAAGAGAAAAGATGAAAAAAAAATAGCTTACTTAGATAAGTAAGCAAGAATTACACTGATTAGATAGAATTACAAAATCATCAAGATTGGAAGAGACTGTCAAGATCATCCAGCGTACTCAGCACTATCACTGTAACTCCTAAACCACATTACCCTAGCACCAGACTAAATGCCTTTTGGACACTGTCATGGAGTTACTTTACCTTTAAGAAAGTTAAAGTTGCTGGGAACTGCCTGGAGTCTTTTCTCCTGACCAGTTATCAGTCATTGCTGAGAACTGACAGCAGTTTAGGCCATTGAAAAGTGGGATCAACTTGTGAACCCTACCTTAAAGTGTAAAACCAGAGCTTTCCTGGTTCTCTTTGTTTCCTGGCTGTGAAGGGTGGCGGAGCTCCAGGCCTCCCGTTCCCAGCCCAGGCCATGTGGTCGGGCGGGGACAGGGCTGGGCCTGCCGCGTCTCCCGGCTGGGAGATGAGGGCCCTGCGGAAGGTTTTCCCTGGGCTCGGGCAGGGCCGGGCCGAGCCGATCTCTGGCTCGGCTGCAGGGTTTTTGCTGTAACTAAATTCACTAGAAACTGCTGAGTGAAGAAGGAGAGAGACTCTGGACCTGCAGCGGGCTGGGGCGGTGACTACACTCTCCAGAGCAGCCATGAGGAACTCTCCATCACAGACGGCTCCAGTTCCTGCATCGGCCGAGGCCACAGAACTACCTACAACAGCCTGGGCAAGATTTTAACTCTTTCACTACCCAGATGAGGCTTGTGGATTAATCTTTTATCCAGAGAGGAAAAAAAAAAGAAAGTGATCAACATGAAAAGAGACTTCATAAACTACCAGTGACAGGAAAGAAAAGAAGCTTCAGAAAAGGTAGAGAATTAAGAAGATGCTTTAATTGAGCTGAAATATCTTTCTGTTAAAACTATGGAGATGGACAATGAAGTCCTGAAAAGAACTCCTTTAATTCATGATAAAGTATGTAGGGAGGAATAAAGTGTTCAAAGTGTAAATTTGAGTAATTATGGTATAGTGAAATGCTGGGAGATTTGAAGCCTTGAGAGGCAATGAGAAAACTGTTGTCTAGTGAAGCTCACAGAAACAGATGAAGAAGACTTTTTGCCTTTGAATAACTCATCCTTAAAAAATGCTTTCCCTTGACTCATGGCCCATAATATACACCTCAGGGTGATGTGAAAATGGGAGGGGTGGGCTCTGATAACAGCAGCTCTGGGCAGATGACATCAGGGCAATGGAAAACTATAACACAAATAGTTTTCTTGTGAGAAACTCCATAAATTAACAGGAAAAAACTTCTGTTTCTCTACAAAGACTGGTGAAAAGACTGTAGCAAGAATTGGGACTGTTTTAACCACCAAAGTTCCAAAGTTTTTGTCTCCATTGTCATGTGAACAAGGGAATAGTGGGTAGATAGGGGATGAAAAGGTTTTTCTGAAAGTTTATTCTGGTGTTCTTATTATTGTAGTTTGTCAATAAACTTTTTTTATTCCTTTTAAGTTTTATGCCTGTTTTGCTCTTGTTCTAATCCATATCTCACAGCAAGAAATAAGTAATTTTCTTAGTTATTGGTTTTAAACCACGACAGACATCTCCAGGGATAAACAATTGATGGGATGTTTTAAGTTGTTTGATGTTTTTCACAGGAATCGAGTGTAATTTCAAAACCAAGAGACTGAAATAGGGAAAATAAAACTCTAGTGGATAACACTATTTGCTGTAGAGTTGGATGCAAAAAAACACCTAATGCCACATCTTATTATTTACTAAGAGATCAGCTAGTTATCATCTAAGGTCTCTGTTAAACAATACCAACATGTCAATATGTGGATATTGATGCACATCATACAGTATTCAAAGAAAAAACACAGGTACCTTATATCTTGCCAGCTAGCTCTCATCAAAGCTCTGAGTCTGGTAATGAATTCCCATGAGAAGGACCAGCAAAGTAAGTGCTATTCCTTAATCCCTGCTTCTCAAAATAAATTGGCCTGATTTGGAGAAGAGCAGCCTAATACAACTAAATCACAACTCAAAGTAACACCTGACAAAGTAAAAATCTCAATTCAACCACATTACTGATAAATGCAAGACTACAAAACAAACTTGCACTCAGGAGTTAAAGGAATGGGGAGAGAAATTAGTGCAATTACAAGAGGGAAAAACAAATAATAAAGTTCACCACAACTGATTTAGAGTTGCCCTAATGATATTATGCATGAAGAATAACATAGGGTCCCTACCAGGGATTAACGTATGGTACACAGAACAGGAAAAAACTGTCATATGAAATTCAAAGACTACAGCATCAATAATATTTACTAAGCTTTCTTATCCCACAGTGTTGAATCAGAACAAGGCGAAAAGACAAACTGAACAGCCTGAAGTCATTTTACAACTAAGGTAACGACAACGACTTGCTGAAACACTTATCGATGTTTAATAAGCTATATCAATTTACATAAATGCATAAAATGTTTGAAATTAGCTTACAAAAAGCTCTACAGGAGTTCAAACACACAAGGCTATTGTGATGAGCTTACTTCAACTATAATCATCCAAATTAATTCAGTTGTGTGAAACTTGTGTGAACTCCAAGTTCTGCCTCTGCACCACATGCTCCCAGATATCTTCATGGAACTACAGTGCATATTAAAAAAATAAGGTAAGAATAAAAAATAAGTCTTCATTTCTACTAAATAGCAAAAATCTTCACTGTTGACTTTCCACGGGACAAGTAACTAACAGGCTCTGAGGGCTATCAAAGCAATGTTCCTTTTATCACGTACTTTCATACACTGCTTCAACCTGAAACTTGGAGGCACAAAGACAGCACTGTAAGTCAGAAACCCAAAGCTCTTGTTTGCAAAGGAGATGGAAAGTGGAATAACAAATAAGCTCTGCATAAAGACAAATTGCAGATATTTAAGACAGTATAGAGAAGCAATGTCTACATGAGATATAACACCTACAAATCCCTAATAGCTGCAACAGTCCATACATCAAAGGACTTTCTTTCCTCCGCAGCAATATGAAGAATTTGAACCAACAGCAACAGTGATGGGGCACATAAGGCAAAAACCACACCTATAGTAAGAACTACAGGCTTAGGGCTCAGTTTGCAGTGTGTAAAGTATTTTCAGTGTTAGAGAGAATTAATATTTTTCTTTCTATCTTACAAGTCAAAGACCCAAAAGAACAAGTTTATGCAAAGATAAAAATATTATACACTCCCAGATGCATAGTGTCCCTTTGCTCTTCCAGTACTTAAAAAAAATATCTAGCACTTCCAATGATAATATTTTGTATAACATAGCAGTTTAAAGAGAACATTTTTGTATCAACTAAAAAAATACCACCCCTCTATTGTCTAGCAGGACTAGATATCTATTCAAACAGAAATTGAATAGAATTTTTTAGCCTAAGGATTAGTCCTTAATTAGTTCTAAAGCTTTGTATTTACAAGGCAGACAGAAAGAATAGTTTATTATCAAGTTTTTTTTTTTGTTTCTTGACATATCTCACCAGAGCAGTTTTAGACCAATATCACACTCAGCTAATGATCTACTTCCAATGTAAACTAGTTTTCTACAAAATACCTGCAAGAAAGCAGCAGCAGGTAAGTAAAAACAAAAACCTATGTAACTTTTTCTAAAACTGAAGAGATCCGCCAAAATATGCACAGATTTACTTGGGACAAAGGGAGAAAAGTTACATAAAGAGGAGAATAAAGAACTAGGTTTTCCCTGCACCACAACAAATGGAAAAGTGAAATCTATCTGAGGCGTTTTCTAGCCATGTCTCTTAAGCAGTGTCCATAATGGAAAAACGGGGCAGTGAAAATGAAGTCTTACTGAAAACCCAATGTAGCAGCAGTTTTCCATTTCAACTTCTACTCAGATAGATATTAGCAGTTTACTATATTGTCTCAATTTAACACACAGAGACCAACGGTTTCTAGCACTTTGCCTCTGAAGATGTAACATCACTGGGGCACTATCTGTACTTTTATTTTTGTTTCACATGTAGTGCTGACCTAAACAAAACTTAACTATGAGTCATTCCTTCACAGTACCCCACAAGCCAGAGTGACCCTGCTTTGGTACTTAACAGAGAAACTATCTCTTAAATGCAGCCTTCCTAGTGATAAAGACACTCCATACTTCAAACTCTTGGGAAGAATACCATTAGTTACCTAAGGGCTTTATCATGTGCTAAGCAGCCAGCCTTTTAGCTGCAGTATTTGCTGTAAGATGTTCTTTGAAAGAGAAACAGCTTCCCCCTCTCCCAGCCTCACCACAGCCTGAGGAGACAACAGTGGCTCATGAAGATGATGGTTTTTAAAGAGGAGCGCACAGAAGGTGTGCAAGACAACTCGTGGGGGTATGTAAAGAATATATTGAAACTGGTATTTAACTTATTTTTTTCTAAGACAAACAAAAAAAAACCAAAACAGAGTAACCCATAAAATAAAAAAAAAAGAAAAAAAGAAAACCCCATACCGCAAATTCAACTCTACAAACATTCAAATATTTCATATGTGAATTTGACAAACCTTCATATGTGAAGGTTTGACACTTGTAAGCTCACTCAGCCCATATGTCTGATGGGCCAGTGTCACATAAGGCAGTTGAGGGCCCAGGGGGGAAGTATGTGCTCCACAACCCAGATGGGTGTGAGTGCTGTGATCAATCCATTCCTTCTGTGTGCAGTGAGACAGACTGCACCTGGTCTCTGCCTGATAAGGTGGATTAATGGATAGTATTACTTAGTTTTAACTTAACTGACGCTTACAGAATGGAGAAGTATTTTAAAGAGTCCTGTAAGGGAACAATGGACTGAAGGTACTGCAAGTGCATGTGAAAAGAAAATGACAACGCTGACACTTCTACTGCAGTACAAGCTCTTCATAGGCTATATTCCAAGGTAACAACGACAATTTAGTGACATCTGACAAGAAGCTGGATTAAAGAAAATTTCAATTATCAAGACTATTCAAAATATTACTTACCAAAGTTAACAATTACTCTTACCCTATCTTGAGATATTAGCCAATGGTACCACAAAACCATGAAAATTAGCAAGACATCCAAAAACTAAAAACTAACCATCCAGAACACAAAGATAAACCTTCATTTTTTCCAGCAATGTTTAAAAAAATGCAATAGTCAATCCTGTACTTTAAAAAATGTCCCTTAATTTAATGATAAATGTTTAGCAGCCTGCACTAAGGCTATCCTACTTAAGATCAAGGGGGAAAAAACTACATGCCATAAGAGAATTGAGTTTTTGTTGCTTAAAAATAGCTAAAATGATGCATGGAAAACTACAGCGACAAACTGATGCACATTTTTTTGTCAGCAAACAGTGTTGAAAGAAAACAGAAAACATTCCTGAAGATTTGAAGAAACAAATTAGTATTAGAACAAATCATCCGTTTCAGGAAGTTTGCTTTATAGTTGGATCAAAGCACAGATGCTCCTAACATGTCCCAAGTTCGGGACTTTCAATAGCAAGGTACACAAAAAATTACTTTTCCTAAATCACTAAAGCAAAAGCATTAGAGAAATAATTTTATCAATAGTAAACTACTTCTTTAATTAAAAAAGGAAAAGGAAAAAAAAAGGTTTAATGAAAAAAACTCTGTAAATGCAACTAGCAAAGTGTAACAAAATGAATTCATCCACTCCACCAACAATAGGCAAGCTATTGCAGCAAGGAATCTGGAGCCAGAAGAATGCAAGAAGCCACTGATGTTCCCAATTTTATGAAAACAAGTCCACTAAATAGTAAAATATTTACAATACTTTGTAACAAGATAGTAAATGAACATAAAAAATATTTATACCATAAGAGATTGAACTGCTAAGAAGCGTTGTTGACCAGGAATATTAGTTTTGGGTGAGTTCTGAGGGTGTTGTTTGTTTTAAGAAGAAAAGTGTTTTGAATATACTACCATTTCTGTGGAAACAATTTGTTACCAGTAGTATGCTGTGGAGCAGATATTTTTGAAAAAATAAACAGACTTTATGTAACCCTTCCAAATGAAGGTGGCATTCTAACAGTGGAAAAGCAGCTGTTTTTCAAAAGAAACTCATGCCATAGAGATAGGATTTTGAAAACAGATGTTTGGAAAGGTTTCCATCACTATGTGATCCTATTACTAAAACCAACGCACATCACCTAAAAAAAGCTATTGTATCAATACACATTAAAAGGTGGGAGATAAAAATTTCCAGCCTTTTAAAAAATCTTTCAAGACATTTCAATGGGTTTTGAACCCATTTGTTAAACACATGAAAACTGCAATCCCTTCACATTAATATGACGAAATGAGTGACAGGGTAGTTTGAAATTTACTAAACAAAATTTAAGAAAAACCTTTGCATAATTAGCTGATGGGTTTGAAAAAAGTAGTACTATGACTCAGTAAGTGCAGTAAACAATGCACTTCTTCCCTCTGAAGCCATGTATCTTTTCTAAGTATCTTCTTCAGATGTGCTAGTCAGTAAAATAAACTTAATGAAGAACCATACCTTCAAACCACTGTGTCACAAAATGTTAAACCAAGATATTACTAAACAAGAATATTCTTAGTATTTTTTTAGTAAGTGCTACAAGGGTTCTTTTACCAATAAAAACCTAATATTTCCAGATATTAAATCCTTATCTCATACTTTTAAATTTTTTTGTGCAGGTTTTATAAGGCAGATTCTAGTACAAGTATTACTACATGTATATACTTCATGAAAGAACTATATATACATTGAAAAGCATGCTGAAATATTGACAGGAGTGTGCAACCAACAATTTTGGAGACCACTACACTAAGGGATAAAAAAAAAGGTAAAGGAGAGATGTCCTCCTATCTCCTTAACCCAGATATATTAAGCAAGCCTTGATTATTAAAAATGAACATCAATCTGTAATCCCTTTTGCAGAGTTAACTATGACCCTCTTCCACATGAGAAGTAATTCAGATTAAATCCTAGTATGCCAGATGCTAAACTTAAGAATAAAAATGGAATTACTTAAGAAAAGCATATACATTTACACACAAGCACTCAAGGAGAGCATTTACATCTGTCATGTCCTCATAGTAAAAGGGGAACACAGAAACAAGAAACACAGAGCTGTAAAATTTCTCTTTAACTTCTCCTGCCTTTGCTCTGAGTTACAGAAATTATTTACACTATTCATCCTGGTAACAGTATGCACTGCCACACTCTGAAAACACATTCAGTCCTCACCAATGGTGAGGGTATATAAAAAAAACTTTTTCTGACATTGATATTGCTGCCCTATCCAATGTCCCCTATGGTGTCAGTACCATCCACAGAGAGAATGGACAGAGCTCTTCTAAACAGCCTCTGCCATCATAATCACTCTTAAGCATCTATGAAGACATGGAAAGAAACAAACAGGAATGATCAGGCGGTATCTCTTGAGACAGCTGTTCTTTAACTGAAGCATAAACCAGTGGAAATCAACATAGAATCTTGGAAAAAACCCTAAACCAATTTCAAACGAAAAAGGTGTCTTTTGTATTATTCAATTTTAGCACATTTACTACATACCATCTCTCTCCTTTTCTATGTCACATGGCAGGGATGTGACTAATAAAATGGCAACAACATAGAGAACTTGTAGCACCAACACCACTGCAAATTTACAGCCTGTTTATCAATTTTTTAAATGGAATTGTTTAAGTTTTTGAAGATCATAGGAAAATACATACAGAATTTTCAGACAGATTTTTAGTAGCTCAGCTGACATTTTCTTCATCTGAAATGGGGCACTCCAACATCCAGCTATAACAAGTCAAAAATAATTATCAGCTGGAGAGAGGGGTCTAAAAGCTTTTCAGAGCATGAAGACAAGGTATCTCGTATTTTAACAAGTAATCGCTGATTTAAACAACTTGTATCAGCAGAATTCCAGAAATTTTTAATCTTCCTTGAAGTGTAAAAGGAAAGGATATGTGAAATAAGAAGAAAATACGTATTTTCTGAAAATACTCAATGGAAGCTACCACTGCAAACCAAATGGTAAGTTAGACTATTTCATACTGTGCTAAAATTTGACTTTTAAAATCATTGCTGCAATAAGGACCAAAATCTTTCTGACAGAAAGGCACTTTACTTGTTTAAAGAAATAATGCAATAAAGTTCTGCAAAAAAGGTACCAAAGTAGACATAATACCTGGTTGCTTTCTTTTTCATGTTTGCCTGTGGGATTCTTTAACTTTGAATCTTCAAAGGTACAGTCTACAAGCAATTTATTTTCTAGCCAAAGAACTTTAAGTGTCAGTTGACGTAGTTTAAATAGGGTCCGTAATTTGACCAACTTTCCTTGCAACAAGCAATGCCCATTAGGGCAAAATAATACCACTGACTTTCTCAAAATTCATCACCTGAACTGACATTAATAATTACTGAGATTCTGGCGTCATATCTCTAGGGGGAGGATGCAAGGAACATTGAGTATTTCCTCAAACACTGATTGGAATACTGTCATAATTAGCTGTCTGTTGCTTTATCATGCTACAAAAATACTGTCTCAGGAACAGTGCTTCTGGTTCCCTCTCTTAAGAGTTCCTTTAACAGAAAAAGGGATGCCAAGTGTTATTTCTTGACAATTCTTTCAATACAAGCCAGGGTCTTTGCTTAAGTTGCTCTGCTGGAAACAGTTCAGCAAAGCACAAAAGTGGATACCTTACCCATGCTCCTAAAGTGGAATAGGACAGATGGCCTAGATACAACTTAAGCAGCCTTTTCCTTTGCCAGTGCATTTGTATCTACTTTTTCTTTCTTCCTGATTAAAGCCTGATTAAAAGTGATAACTAAAAGAAAACTCCACTATTTTTAGGGCAGCACAAATTAGGATCTACCTCTCTTCCTCAGCCTTTCCAAACTTATTCAAGACTGTCTCTCTGCAGGACAGTAAAAAGTTGGAACTCATTTTTTTCACTCAAGTCTCCTGGCAGAACAGTCACTTCACCTAACATAATCAGAGAAACTATTAGCATTACAGACTTCGTTCTCAGTTAACTGAGAATGTTTGTCATGAATCAAATTCATCCTACTTTACCATGCCACATTATCTCTACCCCTTCCTTGCTCTGGTCTCATACTGTTGACCTCCTCTAACCAATTTTACCTTATTGTCCAACTTGACTTTTTTTCTTGCCCTCTTCCCAGATGACTGGGATTCCAAGGAGCCAAATGGCTACAGAAATTCTAAACACTATCAAGACCAGAACAGGAAGTGCAGATGCAAACAGGGAAAAACAAGGTACGCTACATAAAAGAGGTGTTAATATAAAATAAACAGTAATAGAATATTTACTAAGATTAACCACTAAAGTCCATTTATGCTTTTAGGAACTTAACTCCATTAATCAAAACAAAATTTAAGCCTGTCTTCTGTATCATATAAGCCTTCATCCCTCCTCCACCTCCAAGCAAATTGCATGTATTACTTATTTTTTTAAAAGGTAATATGAAAATGTCATTATGTGTTTAAAGGTGCTCCTGAATAAAATACCTTACATTGCATTCACTTTGCTGAACTGAAATAGAAAAAACAAACACTCAAAAACTGAACCTCCCCTCTTCAAACTAAACAAAGACAGTAATATAAAAGACTGCCTAACAGTGGACCCTCATAAGGATACGGAAAATAGAAACAAACATGATGGATAAAGCCCTAATGATGATCTCCTTAGTACTGCTGAAGTTAGACTGTTTATTCACTGTGCAAACAAACCCCAGTAACAATGAAAAATTCAGCAGTCAGCAGTAACTTTCAGTAGCAGGACACCAGCATACTCTGAAAATGAACAGCAAGTCTCAGGATGGAAGTTCTACAGAAAAAATTAGTTTCATGTATGTTGACAAACTGAGGTGTAAAGTCTAGAAAAAGCAATTTCCAGGATATGCCCCTAAGAAACCTTTTACCTCTAGCTCTTAATAGTTCCATCTGTACAGCAGCATGTCAAATCTGATTTGGTATGGAATTTACACACACTGAAGGAATTTGTCAGTGTTTTTTTTTTAATGAACGCTGTCTCTGGGTTCTCCCTACAAGTTCACAATTCAATGCCTGAACGCACTATTTATTTGCAAATTCTTTGAAATAAAAGCAACATAGGTTAAAGAAGATACCAAAGAAGGTAACAGGTTAAAATAAATGTAGTATTTTTTTCCAGCTCCCCCAAATAAATACCTATGCAATGAGACCAGGGAATGCTTTAGGGAAATGATGGGCTTAAAACAAGTATCCTGCCACAGAGCCATGCTTAGCTGCTTTAAAACCAGGTGCCCTGGAGAGGATCATAAAATGAGAAACTGGGCACTAGGAATACAAATCCTAAAATGGAAAGCTAAACAAGTCACATTGCAAAAGAGCTGACAGAAAATTTAAGAATCTTGTCTAGGATAATAACTGATCCAAGAACAGCTAATTTAATATCACTGATTTCAAGTACATTCACTAGACAATGTGACCTGACTGATCTTCTGTTTCAAGGCTAGCAAGACAGAGAGTACAACTTAAGCAAACCGAAGTTCAACACACTAAAAAAGAAAGAGATTACTATCTGCAGAGTCTTTGAAACATATCTGAGATGACAATGGACTGTGTCCTTTGCTCCTTGGTTGTTGGGGTTTTTTTAAACAAGATGAAGGAAGAAAAGCAGTGGAATATGAAGAGGCGATTCAAAATGCACAGAAGTAACAGATACTAAATGCCAAACTCGTAAAATAGCAAGTAAGTTTCTACAGGCAAATGCTTTGTAAATAGTACACTTTTCTAGTTTTATTTCTTTAAGAAATCTTAACTATAAAACTTAATTATAGTGCATAAGGTAGATTTATCTTATTCGTCATTGCCAGTAAAGAATAGAGGGCACAAAGAATATAATGTTCAATCTGCCAATTGTTATTTCCTGTCCTCAGCTACTAAAGAGTATGAACTCAACTGAGTTTTCTTGGTATGGGCTAACACATTGCATTTCCTGTCCTGCAGACTGATTATCTGCTGCTACTGCTGTAAACAAAGCAATGTTACCAAAATTAAACTGATTACCTACCAGCTTTCATGACCCTACGAGCTACGCTGCAAGTCTTTATTTGAAAAATGCAAGTCACACTTCTTAGGAGCAGAAGGAAGTCCCAGGAACCCTTCACAGGCAGGAGGTATCAATGATTATGCAGGTGTCTACTACTTTGTTGTGTAATGTGACCAGCCTTTAACACACAGCTGGATCCAGCAGCAACATGGAGATGTCTTTACCAGAAGCTCCTTAGAGACCAGCAGCAAAAAAGTATTAAATGGAATTAAAAAAAAAATAAAAAAATAAAGCCAGTTGAAGCCAGCTGAGGGGCCTCATCTGGACAGGCCTAATGCATACACTGCTGGTATTACAAAACTTCAATTTGTCTTGAGGAACACGAAAAGCTTGCATCAGCTAAAATCTTGAGACTCTCAGAATAGATGAATTCAATTTAAAATATGTGGCACAGGTATGTGGTATCAGTTGGGTTAGACAAAAACCACGGATAAACTTCAGCAGAAGTTCAAAATCAAACTTAAGATCACATGCAGATCAAGAGCCAGACCATGAATTTATATTATTTTTCTTTTAGTTGGAAAGCTTTCTAGGGAAAAAAACACTTGGGTCTGGATACATGCACTATCTGAATTCTTCCAAAAAGAATTGAAAAGATGCTTTTAACTTGGATTTGGACACCTTACCATGCTTTCATATGCTTAATTCTGTAAGAGATTATTCCTGATAAAAATAGTAATTTGTTAATTAAAGAGATTTATTTCTATTAATTTGTTAATTAAAGAGAAAATACTGCAAAGAGCTTGCTTTATACACTATAAAGTACATATACATATATGTATGTGTGTCTATACATAAATATGTATGTATAGATATATATATACTATATGCTACCAACAGTTTTCTTTACCATTCAGGTACTTTTGTTGATCTGAGAATTCCTGTGCATTAAGTATGTATCTAAATATATATTATTTTATATATGCTCCCTCTTACTGTATACACATATTTTTACTAATATTATCTATTAAACTCCTACTAAAAAGTAGTAATGCATGCGAGTAATTCTGCAAATATGCTTGGTCAATTTATACTACGTTCTACGAGAACGTAAAGTCGAAGCTTTCAACAAATCTTTTTTTACTTTCTATGGAAAGTATGCATTTATATAGTAAAATGAAGCCTGTTGACTAAGTCCTTACTCTTTACTTAATTATGTGATCCACAAACCACACAATCCACAAAACTAATTAAACACACTGAAATTACTATCTTCTCTTAAAATTAATTTTCAAGTGTATAATGACTTGTAGAAGTCTTTGGTATTAAGCAGCTGCTTCCTGCTTACTGCAAAAATGGCCAGTTACCTTCCACTCAAGCTACAGTGAGAATATGCCTTTTTACCGAGGAAAGGAAGGTATGCCCAGGTCCTTTATACCTTGTTCTGCAGAAACATATAAGAGCAAATATATGGGAAATCAGATTGTTATTCAAATAGTGCCAGCATTTCATTGCTGCAGTCCCTGTTCTACCTGGCACTTGTCTTGCAGTTCAGGTACAACTGCCCTTCCTTGCTGATTAAGCTTTCTTATTACTATGTAACTCAAATGTGTACATTCATATTGAAGTTTGTACCCTGAATTGTTCTGAATGCTAACAAGAATGCTATACAAACATGCTCCTCTTGAGTAAGCTTCTTAGCGTACTGCCAGTAAGTAGGCTAAGAAGCGTACTTTGTGTCTTTGTGTCTACACTCACTTGCTATCCAGATGAACAGTAACTGTGATATTTTAGCTTGAGCTACTCAAAAACATTACAGAATACTTATTTCAAGTAAAAAAGAAGCTGGAAAGTAGACTCCACTGTGATTACTAGACAGACATTGGAACACCAAGCAACAAGACTAGTTAACAATGTTTACAGTAATTTCCAACAGGCTCAGTTCTAGTACTGATTTAGAGCTTCAAAGGTTGCTGGAATAGGAAAGGAAAGTCCAAATGGTGTGGCTGTGCACTTCTCCACCTGCAGCAAAACAATGTCAGGACCAACACATGCAACCACAGGAAGTTTTCTAGTGATCTAGCAGACAGATTAATAGATGCAACTCTGGAAAGGTATGAAGCAGTGTGGCGAAAGCTAAGAAGCAGTATGGAAAACTGTTCACTCTTCTCACTTCAGAAAAAAAAAAAAAATCACCTTCACAGCTAGACACAGTGAATAAAGGACAACTACAATCCCTTACAACAGTGCATCAAGTCAAAGATCTATATGATCAATCTCTTCTCCAGCCCTCCTACTGCTAAGAATACCACAAGCTTTCCACAATTTTTTCAAGTCATGGTGTTTCCATAACACACCATGTGTGTTTTTAAATGCAGCCATGATCCACTGCTTAACTTTCTGAAGTAATGATGGTGACTCCCCTACATCCCATTGTTATTATCACTCCAGAATGACAGCAATTGAAGTTGACACCATACACCAAAAGAAATGGCTTTACTGCACTTGCAAAGTATCAAATTTGCAAACTGACACAAATTTTCAAAGACTTCTCCTAGTTAACACCAATGCTCCTGGTAGATTATCACTATTCACTTCTTTTTTCCAACTAATTCTTGAATTTGATCTTCTATGCAATTTATTCTCCAGCAGCAATTCTCAATTGCTTTCTTCACTAATTTCACTTCCACCCTTAGCATTCTGAACAGAATGGATTCACTATGAGATTAGTAAACATATTCTGTTGCCAATTTCTACTCCACTCTCTGAAATTCACATTTCCAGATCTAAAGGATAATTACAGCAACACTTCCCAAGTTACAGTTAACTATCTGTCCATAACTGCAGCTTGCTAAGGCACCTCACCTCACAGTGAAAATCATCTAGAGTACTGGAAAACTACCAATTAAAGTAAAAAAAACAAGTCAGCTATAACCCAAGAGTAAGTAATATAAAAATATACT
The DNA here is from genome assembly GCF_001522545.3 of Parus major. NCBI lineage: Eukaryota > Metazoa > Chordata > Aves > Passeriformes > Paridae > Parus > Parus major. The sequence goes on along the minus strand of NC_031799.1, from coordinate 51,905,364 downwards.
GTATTATTTTAATAATGGAACTAGGTTAGACAGAGGAGGGTTCCACGATTTAAAATAGCAAGTTTTCTCGCTTCACTTACATGAACAACTTTCTGATAATGAACATGAAAACAAATTTTCCAAGGCCTGCCTGTGAATTAGACTACGGGGTTATCAAGTGATACAAGCCTAGGAAAAACAGCTGTTGCAATTTTAAATTTTTTTTAAGTTTTAAGATGAGCTCAGCAGGACACTTAAGATGAAGCATAAAGTCTCGCTTCCCAGGCAAATATGAAGTTTTGAGTACTGTGCATCCTCCTGATATTTATTTTTCATTAAATTTATGTGAGCTTTATGACATTGAATTGTTTTAGGCTTATGAACTGCTACAGCTTTTGAATAACTTTGATATACAGATATTTATGGGCAATCATAATTCAATAAAAACAGTTTCTCCACAGACCTTTAGCAAGGTGGTTTCTTTCAAGTAGTAAGGAAATTCACACACTACCTTGTCCCAGGTAGGTTCATGTTTGTTGGAAGGTTTTGCTTTGTCTTTTTTTTTTTAAATAACAAACAATATTTTGCCCCAGAAGAGAATCCAAATTTGATTGTTAACTGTAACAGTATCAACTTTATAGGAAGCAGAAAACTTCAAAAATTACTGTATGTTAGAGCTTATGAATTATTTGCAAAATCGAAAATCTACTGTCTTTCCATGTTTAACTACTGTTTCCATGTATAACAAGAAGATTGACATAAATATACACAAGAATTTTAAAAGTCTCTTTCGTTTCACTGTTTATAAATTTCTTTGTGATTTGCACCCAGGGTCACCTAAAACAATTCTCTCTTCCCTGCCTTTCCAGTCCATCATACACTGCACAATTTTGATGGCCACCACATGCTGGCTGATTAGCTGGCAGGTATATGCTCTTCATGTCTTCTCTTGAGGCAATCATTCAGATCTCGTTCTACCCAACTAGAAGTTTCATAGTCTGCAAAATGCAGTCTTTGTTATGGCCCTCTCACTGACAGAATTAACTAACCAGTTCAACAGGCTGTAATCTGACAGGAAGAGGGGCAGAAAAACAGCATAGTCACAAACCACCTCTTGCAGGAGAAGTCTAAGACTCACCTTTTATTGCCAAGTTGATTATTAAATGTCAACGTTCATCATATTTCCAGTTTTAGAAATCTAAACTTTGTAGTGCAGGAGGGGCTTTTTGAACTTGGAAATGTTCTAGTAAGTGAACTTTATTCCACCCCTACAAACAGGCTGTCACTCTGCAGGGACGCAAGGACATTCTAATCAGGTTCTTCCTTGATGGAAGGAAGACTTGATGTAAGACTATAATTTGACATTAGAGGACTGATTTTAGGTTTCTTTTTAAGTTAAGAACACGGCTGGAAAACAGTCCTTTCACTTCCAAAAACAAAGTTAACACTTTCAGCTATACTAGTCTGACAGTTCTGAAGAACAACACATTCATAAAGTATTTAATTTCAAAAACCAGAGCAAACCACTGCCCCTTTAAAGACACCCTAATTAGGTTTTTATACAACACCTATTACGCATGTGTGCCTTGCACTTTACAGAGGATAGCTTTAACCTTTTAATTCAATGTTTTTGATACTTCAGGAACTTTTTTCCTCAAGAGAGATACTATTCTGCTGGATGCTGACATGGCTTTAATACTACTTCAGCTTTATTATGTAAGACATATACATGATCACTCCCATTCTTAGCTGAAATGATGTGAAAGTAACAAGCAGATTAAGCACCTGTGAGAAAGCAAAGCCAGTCTTCCTAACTATGATCTGCCTGTTAAACACCACATATAAGCATTCAAATATAAATTAGTTTTAGTAAACAAAATATAAGAAAATACATAGCCAAGAATAACTGAAATAATCAAGTGCTTACCTTGACTCTCCACTACTGTTTCTTACACTTTCTTCATCACTGTGCCCATTCATTGTAAATATTAAAGTTTAAAAAAATAAATAAAAGTCCACTCAAGTTACAAGGTGGATATCACGAATCCACTTCTTGCTACTCTGTATGTTTTCCAGATGCTGTACGTGTTTGCTTTAGTGTTCTCAGTGGGTACTCAAGATTTCTCCCAAAATACCTAAAATCGGAAAAGAAAACATTAACACAATTCTAAAGCATGTGTGCAATTAAAGACATACCAAAAATAAACTGGGTTTTTTTATCACTAACACTGAAAGGGGGCATGTTTGACATCATGTCTGTAACTCAAAAATAGCATTTTTGTGTGTGTTACCTGTTCATGGCTGATCATTTTATCACCATTCCCTTTTCTGAGAAAAAAAAAATTCCTGCTCTCTGTGAAAACAACAAAAAATAATGTCCAGAGAACAACAGGTTCATATTAGTTATTTTTAAAAAACTGGAAGATCTAAATAAAATACATGAAATGCAGGGAAAATGTCTTGCATTTTGTCTGCAGTGGGGCTCTAGCATACATTTTTTTTGCCATCATACTTCTTTATGCAACTTTTCATGGATGGTGCTATAAAGATGGCAATTTCTGCTGAACTACTAGCTGCAGAATAGGAAAAATTACAGAAATTACATTTTCTTTAGTATTGCAGGGTGAGAACAGTTTACTGGCTATTGGCACTGTATGCCATGTCTTAACTTTGGGCATACTATTGAATTTAGGACAAAACAGATCTAAATATTAAAGAAAAAACGCCTACTTGAAGATATAGGTAATACTAATGTTCTGCTAAGATCTGCTCAGCAGATCTTAGAGAAATGTATTCCATGCACAAAACATAGTGGAACATACACAAAACATTTCCAGGAACACACGTGATGCTACCCACTTGCAGTTGTGGGAAGGAGCAGGAAGATAAAAAACACGAGCTCCCATTAAATCTAACCAGCAAGATCCCTAAGATGGAATGATCATTATTCCACATCAGTCTCCTACTCCAGATCACTGCACAATCAGTATTCGATTCAGCCAGAGAAAGTTTAGGCGCACGGTAAAGGGGCCGCAAGTGTAACCTCAGTAATAATCAGATCAACTTGCGCCCTCACAGACTTAGCGGAGCGAAGGCGATTAGGGTCTTGTCTGCCCCGGGGTGCTACCCAGGAACAAGCCACAGCCCAACCCCGAGCCCATCGAGGCGGTGTTGAAGGAAGTCTCGCTCTGGGGCGGGCACTGCCCTGTGCTCACACGGCCGGGCCGCTCCGGGACGCAAACAATGGCGATGACGGACGGGATCGCGATCGGAAGGAGCCCCGCATGCACAGCGGGGCCGCAATGCGTGACCGGGGACACAGAGGGAGAGCAGGGGGCGCGCCGAGCGATCCCGCGCCGGCACGAACGGCCGCGCCTTGGGCACCCGGTAAACACCGCGGGCGGCGGCAAAACTTTCTCCACGCCGCCCGTTCTCTGCTCCAGGCCGACCCGATCCTGACTCTCATCCTCTGATGCCCGCGCCGCACTCTCGCTGCCGCCCACAGGGAGCGCGGGCAGGGCCGCCCTCCCGCTCCCCTATCGGCGCGGCCTGCACGGGCGCCGCTCGCTGGCAGCGCTTCCAAGGCCGCCGCCGCCCTCCACGATCGCTTCCCCCGGCGCCCCCCACGGCCCGGAGCGGAGCCGCGGCCGCTCTCGGGCTGCCCGGGCGGCTCCGCACTGGCTCCCCCCACAGGAACGCGCGGGAGCAGCTAGACCGCACTGCCCACCTCGGCCCCGGAGAATCCCTCCCTCTCTCGGCGGCGAACAGGGAGCGGGCCCGAGGAGCCAGCCCGGCGCCGGGCATCCACCCCCTCGCGACCGGCAGCGGGGCCGCATTTCCTCCGCACCGCCCACCCCCCTTCTGGCTTCCGTCTCCGGCAGCTGCACGGCTCCCGGCCGGCGAAGGGAGCCATGGCGGCCTCTGCCTACCTGCAGTGCGTGGGGCCCGGCCGGCCAGCCCTCCCCGGGCCCCCCCACGGGCCGAGGCCTCGCTGCGCCCCGCGGGGCGTACTGCCGTTCGTACTGCAGCCCCGGGTCGCGGGCGGCTCCCGCGGCTGCGGCGGGCCTGGACGGCCGCCGCTGCTCTTGCCGGCTCCGCGCTGCCCGCGCCGCGGGCTCGGTCGCTCCGCCACTCGAACAATGGGGTCCGGACCACGCTGGGAGGGGCGCAGGGAAAACAGAGTTAGCGCCGCGCCGCTCCGCCGCCGACTCCTAAGTCCTGCCGACCGCCGCCATCACGCCGCCGCTCCGCTCCGCCTCCCCCTCCCGCGGTCGGATGGAAACCCCGGGCGTGATGTCAGCCCTGCGCCCTGGGACCGACCGGCAGCGGGAGGAGGAGCCTGGGGCGGGGGCGACGAGCAGCGGCAGCGCCGCCGCTGGGCCTCGCTCTGCGCGGCGGAAGCGGTGCGGTCGCGCTGGGAGCCGGCGGGTTCGGCCAAAGCTCCCGCCCGCCATCCGCCCTTACCTTTCTTCTGCCTAGCCCTGGGAAGGCTCCCATCCCGGCCTGCGGGCGCAGGGCGCTGCCCGAGGGGCGCCATGAGCTGAGCGCCGCGGTCGTAGCCCGGAGCGGGCCGCCTGGCACTTCGCTGCGCGGCGCAGGGGTTTTGTTGGCGGTTTTCGGTGTAAAATCACGGCCCGACGACAAACGCGACGGCGTTTCTCACTTTACGCGGTCACAAGCGGCCCTGGGGCGTACTTAGGGAGGTTTGGACTATCCCCTGGCAGGGAGCTGGCCTTCCTCCTTGGATGCAAACATCTACGCAGCGTTTTACGCCCGCTCCTAGCCTTTGATCGGCGTGGTTTTAACGAGATGCGCGGTAGTTAACTGAAAAAAGAACAACCCAACCCCGAAAAAAACCCAAAACAATAAGCAAAAAAGTCATTTGCGTGTCCAAATGTTGCCAGAGTGGTAAAGGAAAGTAGCAGCTGAGTGAGAGTGTGCTGTAAGCAACACAGCACGGCGCTGGAAAGTGGAAGCAGCTTACCTGCCTTCTTCCCCGGGAAAGCATACCTGTGCTGTAGGGCTCTGTTACTCTGCTAGAGGATTGTGGGGACATTACTGACTGACATCTGGCACCGGACCTTTTGACACCCTGCAAGGATGAAAGAGGTCAGATCAGCAGAAAAACAGTTTCCTCATCAATGAGGGAGATGCTGAAGTAAGCTACTCACCGTGTGAGTATACGGGAGGAAGATGGTCACAGGAGTTGTTAAATTAATTCAGGCATGAAGAGTTGTGTTGGCCAGGACCCAGATGTAAGCCACAGTCAGTCAGCTGGAGACCTCTTGGTGCCATTATCTTAACTCATGGTTGCTCTTCCAGGGTGAGCAATGCTGGCTGCCTTTGTGCTCAGTGATGTGTGGACAGCTGATGTACACACTACCCTGCAGCTGAGTTGGTTAGGTTTCCTGGAGCCTACTAAGGAGCCTTCAGTGCACCAAGCATGATGGCATTGGCATCGTTGGCTGTCACACTCAACAATTTCCTGTCTGACGAGCTGCAGAGGCCAGATGAAACATACAGACTGGCTCAGTTCTTAAGCATTGTATAGGAAATTACCACAAAATCTCAGTGATGGATGACAAAGAAAAAAATATTTCCCTCTAGAGTTAAGAAAAATGCATCTAGGAATTGCTTGGACAAGAAAACAGTTTGAAAGGTTACAAGGGTATAAATTATGCTGGTCCTTACTGAAGCACTGGAGTTTGCCCAAGCCATCTTAAAGGAGAATATTTTATGATAGGTAGGAGTGCTGCAAAGAGCAATGGACTGAAGTTTAAATTGAAGCATGTCAAAATGAATATAAATTTTAAATTAAAAATAAATACCTGAGTCCTTCCCACAGGTAGGTGGTTGCTCAGCCATCCCTAGGGGAACAGTGCCCTATCACATATCCCACCATCCTTCCTTTCCCCTCAGTATATACTGAGCATGACGCCATATGGTCTGAAATATCCCTATGGTCATTTGGGCTAAACTGTCCCGGCTGTGTTCCCTTTCACCTCCTTATGCACCTCCAGCTTCCTCACTGGTGGGGTGGGATGAGGATCAGGAAAAGCATTGACTCTGTGTAAGCCCTGATCAGCAGTAATTAAAACATACTTGTTTTATCAACACTATTTCCAGCACAAATGCAAAACATGGCCCCATTCCAGCTACTGTGAAGAAAACAAATTTTATCCCAGCCAAAACTAGCACATCTCCTTCACCACACTTAGTACTTCGATGTCTCTTTATGGACTTTTGATTTGGGTTCTTTTTCCTTTGAACTGAAGATTGATGAGATGGGAGGCGAGTATTTTCTCTCGTTCGTTCTCAGTTGTTTATTTTTTCTTATCAGCATTACAAGGTACAAGGAGCTATGTGCACTATGATAGTAAAGGGGTAAAATGGCTAACAAAGATCTTCTTCAAGGTCTTTTATGTGTCCATTTACCCAATTAACAGGTGCCAACTAAGTTATTTTTATTAGTGACCCAATGACCCAACACCTTTGTGCTGCACTGCGGCATTTTCTACCCAATCACCTACTACTACCCAAAAACCCCTAGGAAAGAACATGAAGAAGAAAGAAGAAGGACAAGAGACAACACCCTAAATCCTCCATCTTGTCCCCTGCTCTCTAAACTACCTTAAACTCTAAACCTCAACCCATTCACCCAGTGATTCAAGAAACTTTCTAATCTACACATTTACACTTTTCTTATTTAACTTTAGCATTTGTTCTCATGTATCACCATGAAAACATGCCCATGAATTTCATATTATATGAAATTCAGTGTTTCTTTGAATTCTAAAACTAAGTATTAAAACCAAGGGCACACAATCTGTATCTCAGACTCCAACACTTTGATTTTTCTGCTTCTACCCTTCAGGTAAGTCTAAAACATGTCCTGAAGAACTCAAAGATCACAACTTGAGGTATAAATAGCAAAGATTTTCTTTCCCTTGAGTAGCTGTTAAATGCTGCAGATATGGTATAGTTTGCTTCTTTTTATTCATTTTGTATCCCTACTGTTATTCCATTTAATTTTACATTCTCTCTTTTACTAAGAAGCCATCAGTAGTAATTTATGTGAGTTAACACGTATCTTCTTGACTTCTTTGCTTCTCACACCCCTTTTATTTTTACCACACCCAGAATCCTGTCCTCATTTGGGCCTAACCAACCAGCCAGCTGCACAGGGCTAAAGATTAGAGAGATAAGATTTATAGGAAAACAACAGTGTCAAAAAACCCCCAAAACAATTATTTTATAGAATTAGTTAGAATTAATTAGAATTAAATCAATTGATTCATGCATTCAGGACTAGGAGGAAAAAACTAGTCTGAATTTTTCACCAGTTTAGTCTGTGGGCCACTTTCAGAACACTCTTGTTAGAAATCAGTTTAATTTAGATCTGTGACTTGTTTGTTTTCACAAACAGTTGATCAGAAATGATTATTTCCAAACTATTTTGTATAAGATGCAATCTTATTGGTCTTGTTAGATTTAAACGTCAGTTATCTGCCAATACTTAAAGTACAGGTAGATTTGTCAGCTGCAGTGCACAGAAACTGGAATTACGGAAGAGAAAACAAATAGTGAATAGTTTAGATACATTGGTTAAAGCTTGACCAACTAAACATAGGGCTTTTTTTTCATTATTTAATTATAAATTTCTTATATTACATATGCAATTCCTTAAAAAAATATGTGAGTACATAATTTAAATTATTTTCAAGTTAAAAATAACACCTTTGGCTGGTAAAAATGTATGCATAAAATTTTGTAACTGTATGAATTTAATTAAATTGAACAACAAACTTGTTGCTGGACAAGCATGACTAAGGCTTCAGTTAAAACTACACATTACAATCAACTAATATTTCAATAGATTACTACTGAGTCTGAACAGAGTACCTGTACACAAGTGGACCTCTACAGAAATATTGTATCTCTGATTTGGCTGAATATCTTGCTGAAAAGCTCAAAGAAGTACTATAAACAGGGGCATTTATGTAGCCTTTAAAGTTAATATGCATCAGGACAACTGAGAAAAGTTCACACTTTTCTTTAAAGTACTATTTTCTTTGGTCTAAGTTACCACAGATTTGTTGGAAGCATTAATTCTCTCCCAAAGAAGCTGCAAGCCTTAGGTGCCAAGTGAGTGTTATGTCTATTAGTGTTTTCTTCTCAATGTTTAGCTAACAAAAGTGCAAATTGAGTGCAAAGTATACTTTTTTCCCTTCTTAGATACTAACCTGAACAATCAAAATATATCAGGTTCTACATGTAGGTTTAATATGCTATAACTCTTCTTTAGAGAGCTCTTATCCCATTTTTTGGGCAGAGTGCCTTTTTTCAGGGTTTGCAACAGTTATATCATCCTGCACTTTCCTTGCTTTCATTGTTTGCTTGGTGGTGTATCATAAACTTCTAGAGGTCTCATTCAGGATCAGTCTTCCCAAATCCAGGTGTCTGGCCAGCTGGCCTGGTTTGTTGAGCATTGGCCAGGTACACTTGGCAGGTGTTACAGCAAAAGGCATTATATTGGGAAAATCTGATGGAATATGCGCCCTTGCTTAATGAACTCCTACCATAAGGCACTTCTTGTGCTGCAAGACCTCTGTGACCATGTGTTAGTAGGAACCTGCTTTTCATTTGATAAGCATTGTTATGTAGCCTTATGTATAAAATACCAGTTCTTTATAACGTGTCACTGTAGCCTTAGTTTTTCTAATTTACTGGAAGTTAAGAAGCATAAAATGACATACTATATGCTGCTTAGATTTACACCTGGAAATTTTATTTGCACACCTATTTCAGTCACAAGCTTACCCTGCTCGTATTCCAATCTGACACAGCTTACACTACAAGTGTTTACAAATGCAGATGTTTGGAGCTTTCTCTCTGCTACAGGAAGGCCTCTCTTAGGCATCAGTTCTAGCAAAACCAAACACGTTATGCTAGTATATTGGTTACAATTGGCCAAAACCTTGGAAACTATGCCCTGGATACTGGAGTGATGCAATTGCCTTACCTGACCAACTGAAATCATGCATTACATTAGATGTGGTGCAAGTTGTATAAGATTGTTTTTTTCCCTCTGAGTTGTGGCAGTATAATTGGTAGGTCATGCTAGAAATTGTGCTAATGAGTAGTCTTTTGGTACTTCTGTACTTCTAGGTATAAATAAGTTTATAAGGAGTAACAGTCTTTGGTGTCTGAATCTCTCTCTGAGAAGAGCTATAAGAGTCTGCAGAATTCAGCTGTAAGCTAAAATTGGTTACTTAATCCTACTGCTGTTAGGAAAAATAGACTAATTTGAAGGAATTATAGGTGAACTGTTTATTCCAGTTACTAAATGAAGGATAATCAGGTCTAAAAGAGGATCACTGTCTAAAAAGAGGCACTCTCTAAAAAATAGCCAAAATGCATGCTTTTGTATTTAACCATATAACATACAAAACATGAAGGGGTGTTTGGAAAAGACCTACACTGTATTGCTGTGTACAACAAAACAAATTGATTCTTGGATGTAGAGAGTGATGGAAAGCAGTGATTTTGAAGGTGAGAAGAGTCACAAAAATGCAGAATATATTAATTCCTTCAAAGTGTTTGCACTGTCATTCAGAATTTAATCCTCAAAATTTTCCTGCGAGACACAGTAAATAAGAATTAAAAGGATACAATAGCGGCAGAAGAAAAAAGACTACAAAGTGTTAACTGCATGTACTTTACAGCAAGATACTAAAGACATAACAATGTCTCTGTATCTATTTTCTCAGGGTTAATTTTTAAACTAATTGCATAATTCATTTACTGCTAATGTAAATAAAAGAAGGACAATGGTACCTCAGATTTTTGAGGTCTTATCTGAGACAGTTCATTAATGTATTAAAATATAGATATCTGTCTCCAGGTCTTACCAACAAGATGAAATAAAAGTTCTTTCTGAAATTATTCATACCAAGTTATAATTCTTCCAAAAGATTATAAAAGTTAATAATTCCCCTTAGAACTAGAGCTGAGAACTCACGTTAGTAGGAAGAAACACCTTAAGAGACAGGGATTTATTACTTGAGGCAGAAGAGAGCTTAGCCAACCCTAAAACTTTAAGAAATGTAAGAGAAATACCTTTGCTGTCAGGCTTCCATTTGAGACTCCGTTGTACAATCACATGAGGCAAGGAAATATAAGAGAGGGTTTACATCGTGTGCTAGATAATACGAAGGTGTATGTGAGGGCAGGAGCAAAAAAGATAAAGTTCTGTGAGTTCCTGGCAATTATGAACTGTAAAGTCAGAAAGTATCATAGACTTTCTTAGAAGGTGTCATGACTAACAAGAAATTCTAATGTGGGTTTTAACGTTTTCTTTTTTGATTCTGTTACAGTGTGTAATTTTTAGTGGGGAAATTATTTTTGTCCTTACAGCTTGTCTGTAAATGAAACGGAATCCTTTTATCTGACTTTGCTGTTTTTTTCTTCATGACAAATTGCACTACACATGGTGAGTTGACCTTGTCTGCCTGCTAGACACCCATAGAGCTGCTTTCTCATTCCTCGACATCAGCAGAATAGGGAAAAATTTAGATTAAATTAATGGGTCAAGATAGAGAGAAAACCTACTAAGTAACATCACAGGGGAAACAGACTTGACATGGGGGAAAATTATTTCATTTATTGCCAATTAAAATAGAGCTGGATGGTGAGAAATAAAGGCAAAATGTCTATACTGCCTTCCCTTCATCCTCCTTCCTAGGCTCAACTTCAGTCCTTCAATCCTGACTCCTCTCCCCGAGTGGTGCCAGGATACAGGAAATGGCTGCTAGGATCAACTCGTTACAGCTTCTCTCTGCCACTTTTTCCTTATCACACTCTTGGTACTCCTGGGTGGGTCCTTTCCATGGGATACAGTCCTTCACAAACTGCTTCAACATGGGTTGTATGTGGCCACAGTTCCACCAAGATAAATCTGCTCCAGCATGGGCTGTAGGGGAATCACTTGTCCAGTGCCTGGAGCACCTTGTGACCTCATTCTCTGGTCTTGGTTTCACATGTTTCTCACTCCTCTCTCCCAACTGTTGTGCAGCATTTTTAAATAAACTTTCCGAGATGTGCCACCACTTTGGCTGCAGGGTTCAGCTGTGGTCTCTGTGTATTGAATCTGGCTGGAACTACATGGGGTAGGCACATGGCTGCTCCTTGTTGTCCTTTGAGGTTGTCCTTGTAGTCCACCACAAAGATCATAATGTCGCCTTGTAAACCCAATGCAATAAGATACCAAGTCACTTTCATCATAACCAGATCTCCAGAATTTCCAAATGATTTCATGTTTTACCTCCACTTGAGCTGCTGAGTTTCCTTGAGAACTGGTACTCCATAATTCTGAGAGAAAAGAGTTTTTCCTGGTGGCTGACATTAGCTGGGTATGCATCCTGGCATTCCTGAGCCTCATAGGAAGTGTACAGTATTTACATTATGCTGGAACTGGATAGTCCTTCCAAGCACAGGTTGGAAGACAGAACTTAGGACTTGTCTTTGTCCCATGGAGGGCCATGAATTATAGTTTCACAAAGACATAAGTTGTGTAGAAGAGATTTAGCAATTTTCTCTTCCTTTTGATCACTCTGACAAAGTAATTTGCTGAGATGCTTCTCTGTTTCCTGAGGAAGTCCTTGCAGATTGCTATCTTCATGGCAAGATTGAGAGATACGATGACTGGAAGTGAGAACACTGAATTGCTTTGCAGGAAGTTGTGTTCTTACATTCTTGCATTTATATGTGTAAAATGCAAAATGTCAATTATGGAGCTGACTGTGAATATAAGCTGTGCCTCTCCAACTGTTCCATCGCAGGCAACTGGGAACAATTGGCCCCTCCATAGAAAATAGAATTTCCTATCCTTCTGAGGAACATACAAGATCTGAAGGGAACTGGCAAAAGTGTTCAACCTGTTTAAAAACTGGGAAACATTCAGTGTTTGAAATTTTAATCAGTCTCCCTAACACAATGGAAGTAAGGAGCTGGGAACCAGGTTTTGCTTTATATTGTATATGTATACCTCTTTACACATACATGTAAGGCTGGACATATGCTTGCTTTTAACATGATATTCAAGATAACAATGTAAGGAAACTTATGCTTTGGGACACTGGCATATTAGATCCTGGGCTTTTCAAATTAGGCACGTGGAATAACAGGGCCTCATGTTGAACTTTCAATGGTATGGCCCTTTAGGTGGAGATTGGAAGTAAATGCACTGCTGTAACTCAGAGAGATTTCATTGACTTAGTAAATTATTATGAAACAGGAAGATGCAATAATATTTTTTGTTAAAGAAAAGCATCACAGGAAATTAATTTTTAGGTGGACTTTATTGGGCCATTCTGTGTGTCTAAACTGAGAACATTCAGTGATGTGGATACCAAACATTCCTCTGCACACTGGATAAAGCAGCAGTATTATATAATTTCAATGTGGGACTGTCTTTAAGAGCTCTTAGTCATTTAGAGAAACCAACAACTTAAAATTCAGAAAATGTCCAATCGCGTGTATCTAGAGAGTCTTAATCTAATCTTTTAGTTTGAAATACATCTACAGATACATAAATTATAAATCCTACTGAAAAATACATCTCTGTTTTTTGGAATATCCACTTGAAGAAGCTATCAACCCCCAAAATGTTACTACTGATGTAACTGTTTTTGTTTTTTTTACTGAAGTCATGGGGAATACAATATGACCAAATTAATGAACCATAACAGGTGTCTTCCTTTCAAATAAATCTCTAGTGGTCAGTTAGTTAGTTCTCCTGATCAGTCCATGGAATCATGATGATTCTGACTATTATTGCAAATGTAATAAAAGTGTTCACATTTAATGACCCACCTCAGTTTAGTTGTTTACACAAAATGCTGCTTTAATTTTTTGTTATTGTTAATTCAAGATACTTTCATATGCCAGAACTGCTACCACATCTTCCTATAAACAAAAACTTAAAATACAGAGACTCTGCTCTCCCCTCCCTCCTTCTTTTCAATGTCAAAACTTAAAGAAAAGCTAAATTCAGCTACTGAATATGGAATAGACAAAATTCTGAGTTTTAATTGAAGAAAGATGTAGTCCTGGATCAGGATAAGATGTTAAGATGATAAGATGATAAGGACTGTTTTAAAAGTCCTGGAAATCAAATAGTGCTTTTAACTTTGCTAAGAATACCAGACAGGACAATATTTTCACAACTTTAAATATGATGGGAGGGTAAAATGGGATGAGGGCTATCTTTAGTTTATTTTTATTTCATATTGTTTACCAAACAGTTTGATAAACCATTTAAAATCTACACTAACATTAAGGAAGTACATAGTCAAAGGGAGAAAGTTACTTACCTAGGCTGTATATTACTAAATTTTATTCCTGAACTCCAAAAATAAGAGACATGTAAAGACTAGTGAGAAAGAGTGCTCCAAGATACAGAATGTATTCATATCCTTTTGGTGCAAAGTGCTCCGGTACATGCTATTTCTATGGAAAAATTCCACAGCTGCATTTATGAAAGTGGGAAGACAAATAGTGGTTGTGAATTGCTTGAGCTCACACACTGTGAGACAGATCTGGCAATTAAGCAAAATTTTCCTAGATATGGGAATGCATTATGCTTGATAAGTGGACAATAGAGATATACCTTCCAAATCACGTGATTGAGGATTTCTCATACTGATTTTTAAAATAATGTCTATTTTAAAACTTTTTCTTTACTGTCACAATCATGAGGAAAGTCAAACCTGATAGAAGTTTCTTACAATACACAATTCCAAAATCTGATTTCTCCTGTTGGAAAACTAAGATACAGTTTTGTAACAAGCAAACCAAAGAATTGAATCAGTTCCTAACTGAATTGTTCCTAAATAACTATGTCTTAAAGTCTTTCTTCTACCAGCTAAGAAATATTTGCTGTTGCAGTACTTTGTTTTGGGGGTTTTATTTGTTTGTTTGTTTGTATTTTAAATAGTTTTGAAAATCAGCCCTTCGAAAACAACCTTAGAGGCCCACGTACAGCTTGTAAATGAGAGTGACAGTATATATGTCTCTAGCTTTTTTAACCTCATCACAGTCTACACTTCCTTGTGAGGTGAAGAGGAGGGGCAGGCACTGATCTCTCTCTGTGGTGCCCAGTGATAGGACTCGAATAAATGGCCCGAAGTTGGGTCAGGGGAGGTTTTGGTTGGATATCAGGATAAAGTTTTTGACCCACAGGGTGGTTTGGCACTGGAACAAATTCTCCAGAGAAGTGGTCACAGAACCAAGCCTGAAAGAGTTCAAGAAGTGTTTGGACAATGCTCTCAGATCCATGGTGTGACCCTTGGGGTGTCCTGTGCAAGCCCAGGAGCTGGACTCAATGATCATGATGTGTCCTTTCCAAATCAGCGTATTTTGTGATTCTATGATTCTTTCCCTAAAGTCTCTAAAATTAAGAGTCAAAACTTCAACTCAAAAATCTTGACATTCTTATACTGAAGAATAAAGGTCCACAAAACTGCTGCTGGGCTTATTGAAACTGAATTTGTTAGTCAACAACTTTATTTTCTTTTTAATAGAATAAAAGATGGGAAAAATTATTTTCTATATAATTAATTTATTCCTTCCAAGAAAATATGAAGAGCTACATACTGATTTGACCTAAACAGTAAATGCATTTTCTACATCAACCCACACATTCCTCTTCCCTTTGTATGGAAATTCTGCAGGATGATCCATGGACTGACTAGCCATGCTGATTAAAGAGATACTTGTTTTTTGTACTAAGAAAAAGTTGTAGGTTGAGATAAGAATGGTTAAGTAATGAGCAAGAGAGGGGAAAAAAGAGCAAGTATTGTCATGGTAGTGACTTGTCATTTCCAAATAGCACATCAGTGCCCAGCTTGTGTCTGAGGATTGGCTTTTACTGGAAAGACTACACTCCCAGTTCTGACTGCTGAGCGTGTCATTCTATGTCATATGGAGATTGCATTTGTTCAGCTGGGCTCAGCTGTCGTGGCTGCTTCTCCTCCCAGGCTCCTGCTCACCCCTGGCCTCCCTGCTGTAATGATAGAGTGACAAACAGAGGGCCTGGACTGTGCAAGCCAGTTCAATAACCAAAACATTGGTGTGTTATCACACAGTGTGTTTTGGTCACAGATGCAGAGTGCAGCACCATACAGGCTGCTATGAGAAAACATAATGCTATCCCAGCCAGGCACAGTGAAAGTACACAGACACTAATGCGTAACTATATTACTGTGCTGCAAATTACTATTAGGCAATCTTTATTTCCTTAGCTGCTACTTCCTCTTTCTGTGCTTAGAGAGCTTTATTAGATCTCTAATGGGCTTTCAAGCACAATTCTGTAATGCAAAGTAAGTTCCTTTAAAGTTCATTGAGAGAGCTTCCTTAAAAAGTATCCCCAGGTGCATTGTGTTTGCAGCAAGACCTGGACAGTGCAAAAGTGGATGGTGAAGTGAGGCTTTCATTTTGGATTCCAGCAGTGAAGGAGGCAAGGCTCTTGTGCTTTGGAGAGATATGGACAAGGAAATTGTGTCATCAACAGGGACAGCTGTAAGCATTCTGACACTATTCAGATCTGAAAATTGAATGGATTTTAGATTCTGAATTTGGTTTTGTTCAATTTGTTTTTTGATTAGACCTGGATGATGTTTTAAAATAAACAAATGTTACTTCCCCTTAATTCCTATCATGTGTAGGAATTTCTACTTTTATGTCAAAATTATTTATATAATTTCTTGAAACAAGACTAAAATCTTATTAAATATATGCTTGCAAGTATATGGCTGTAAGTTCAAAGCACAAATGCAGTGCAATAAAGGTATCAAAATATGAGTTTGCAGTCCTTCTGCTACATTCACAAATCCTTGAGAGTTACTTTTCCCTGGTAAAGAGTAATTACTTTCCCCACTCTCTTGCATGTTTTCCCCCTCCAGAACAATGAGATCGGGAAATAGTAAAGTTTGTTTAGGTAAAAAAAAAATTAAATTTACTGGGATAAAAAAAAGGGAACTCTCTATTAAGGATCCTCTAAAAGATATTTTGATGTAGGCAATTAAAATTTCTCTGAAAACGTGCACAATAATTTCCTTCTCTATTAGAAACTAAGAAAGACATGTTGCTTTCAAGATTAACCATTGATCAAATGCTACCTTATTTATTTATTTTTCTAATGTCATAGATTCAGAGAATGTTTTGGGTTGGCAGGAACCTTAATGGTCACCTTTTTCCAACAGCACCAGCATTTTGTCCCTTATATCCCTTTCATACAGTAAATAATCTAACGAAACAGCAATGTGCGATGGTGTATACAATAGGGTTGATGTGAGCTGTTGTTAGTTCTAAACATATTTTTGTAAACAAAATATAAACCAAAATAAAATAGTAATCTAGATAACAAATGGAAACTAAACTGTCTGGTATATTTTATTTTTTTTGGAGGGATAAAGAGGATTTATAACTAAGAAACTGTAAATTTGATTTTCAGTAACTTAAGGCCTTAGAAATTCAGAAATTATTAAAGAAAGGGGGAAAAGGAAAGAGGAAAAAAAAAAGAAACGTGAAAGAAAATGACAAATTCTTAAGTCCCCAAATACAATTATTTAATTCTTTCTATGAAGCTTTTTGCCAAATAGAAATCCAGTATTGCAACATCAGTAGAATCATCAAAGGTACACATGAAAAAATTACCTTTCTCACATTATCAAAATGATGGAGAAGATCAGTTTTTCAGCCTAAAACCCATTTGAGCATTCTCCTTGTTGCACACCAGCTGTGATCTTATGAGCATGGTTAAGCCACGTTCGGTTGTGTAGTTCCCCCAAGTGCTTGCTTGGTGAATGCTGCCTTTGAGTTAATGCAAAACATGCATGTCCTGAAGCCAAGTTGCGATAATGTTGCTGATCCTGTTCTACAGCTCCTCTCAGCTCTGAGGTCCCGTACAAAATCTTCCTGTTATAAGGACTGCCAAAGCTGAGTGAGGAAAGGCTTGCTCTAGCTCTTTGTTGTACTGTCCCTCATACTTCTTGTTCTTCCATATAATCAGTAACCCCTGCTTTGTCTTGGCAAAGCTGAGCCTCAGATATGGCTGTCCCATAACAAGTATTAGCAATGCACTCTGAAGTTAGCATATCTTCTGGAGTATCCTCTGTCAGTGAAAACAGACACTGAGACAGCCCTGTTCTGAGCATGAATTAGTGTGAGATGATTAGATGTAAAGTAGCTTCCTTAATAGTATTAGGATGCAAAGTCAAAACTTGTTTCTATATCCAAAATTTTTAAGTTCAGCTGCCAAAATTCTGTAAACTTGTACAAGCAGGGTCAAGCCAGTATCTTTTGAATTTTCTCCCTTTTCTGCTATTATTGAATAATAAAAGTAATATTCCAGGAGTCGCACATTTATCTTTTCTGCTAACACAGGTCTGGATTGAAAACTTCGAAATGTGATCGTTACAACTGCATTCTGAGGGATTTTGGCTCCCTCTAGTGAAAAAATGCATCAACATTACAGTGGTAGATTGGCTCAGCCGTTCAGATTTGGACTAGAAAATCATTCCAGGATGTTTGTCTAATGCATTGCAGCACCTCAATCTGCCACACAAGACAATCAGTGCGGGACAGAACTGGATGATTGTTGTTAAGCTAAAAGATGTCTCATTCTGCAACTTCATTAGGAGGTTTTTTATTTATTGTTGTACAAATATGTAGAAGGAAAAGCTGCTGTAAGATTGACAGCTTTTGGTGTGGGGGTTTGGTTTTTTGTTTGTGTCTATTTTGGTTTTTTAAATTTTTAATAGGTATTCCCTTTGCATTAAAGTATTTGTGAATACTCAAATTAATAATAAGAATCAAAAGAGAAGGACGGTTAAGTGGAGTGTGAAAAAGAAGGCAGAATTAAAAAAAAAAAAAAATCTTCTTCTGCAGAGAAGTGGACTCTGAGTACCCCTATTCTGTTTCTAGGTGCCTTAGACCAACTTTATTTTTCTTTTCTTCTTCCTTTTTTTTTTAAGAGAAGAATAGAAAAGCCAGGTGACAGTTTATGAAGGGATATAGCAAAAGAACATGTTTAAAAGAGAAGAATAACATTGTCAAAGGAGCAAAATAATGACTGTTGTTCCCAGTGTTCAGCTGAAGAATCACTCAGATCTATCTCAAGCTTTGTTGGTGTGGCTTAAACTATTTATGACACAGCCCTGCTTAAAGCAATTATAACAAATGGTAGAAGCACAAGAAGGTACCATTAATGCTGTTTGAGCAGAAGTCTATCCTTTTTCAAAATCTGTCAAGATCTAAAAAAATATTTCTGTTTTCCTTTATTTTCTTTTTTTCCAAGGCAAGACATGAAAAGCAAAACTTCACTTTCAGTTTTCTGCAAAGTTCAAGAAAAAACAAGCTGTTGGGTTTTCTGTTCTTTTTCATCCAACCTATTCAGAATTTAATAAATGGAAACTTTAAGCAAGCTTCATTTTTCACAAGAAGGCATTATTTTCAAACACCACAATTAGCCATCTCTATTATATTTTCTGTTGTATTATTCATTAACACAGAGTTTAAATTAAACAGAAGGAAGGAGAGTGAGAAGAAGGACATAAATTATAGCTGGTCTGAATGTTCTTTTTAATTTCCTTCAGATGCATGTCAAATAAATCCAGTTCCTTAATGTACTGTTAATTGTCCCAAAGGCATATATCAATTCCAACAGATAAGTATTTGAATGGTAGGAAGAGCATGGTCATTTTCTTGGTAGGTGCTCAGTTTTTTCTTTAATGGTTGAGGTTATGGGAACTTATATATATTATCCAGGTAAATTGCTGTTTAATTTGGACTCCTTTGTAGTATACATATATTCGAGTGTAATAAACTACCTTGAATTCAAACAGATAAACGTTTAGAGAAGGGGGAAAGGAGGAGGAAATGTTGACATGAAAGTCCACAAAAACATAGCAAGGAGAAAAACTCAGATCTTCCTAATGTACCTTACCTACAGGCCTTTGCAGAACATGTGGAACTGCTTCCAGGAAAGGTTTTGGTATTTTTTTTTTTTTCACTTGCACCAAACAAGAGTAAGAGTGCATAAATAGATATGTCTAGGCAAGAATTTTCTTTGGGTGAGAGAAAAAAGTTTAAGCCTGGGTTTATCAGAGAACTGGTTACCTTGTCTTGGGAAACTGCCTGTCCACAAGAGAAGGTGTCAATAAGGAAGAGTCCATGCTGCTGTTTAACTGTGAATTTTTAATTTTTTTTTTTTTTTTAAAGGAGAAAATTTTTTCTTCTACTAGGTACTTGAGAAGGGCTTATAAGAATGTTGCAGCATGTGGTAAAGTCTCAGATGACGAACTATTCCCAACAAGCTGGCCCATTTAAAGCTGTGAAAGCAGATTTGGGAAGTTGACCATGTTTTCTTCAGGGACAGAATGAAAGTCTAGGTTTTCCTGCTATTTGTCTAGAAGAGTTCAATAAAAGTAAATTAATTTAATAGGAATTAAAATGGAAAACTTTGCCTGAGAAGATTATTAATTTACACTTGCTGCTTAACAGTGTGCAAAAGTTGTTGATTGTAGTATACAAAAGAAGAAAACTAAAATCAAGTTGGAGTTTGATTTCATTATAGACAGTACTCATAAACTTGTAACAAATAAATCCTTTACTGACAGGAGAGATTTCCACAATAAATAGTAACCAGGGAAGATGATGGAATCATTATGTAGCATATTGAAGCTAGGTTGTAAATCATCCAGTAAAAACTAGAGTCAATTTTAAAACTACTTAAGCCTGATGTGGTGTTGTAATAATTTGTAATGATTTTTAAATTTTTAATAAAACCATTTGCTCAGAATGCCTAATTGTCTCCTAAATGTTACAGAAAAGACAAGTATTTTTTCTCTTTTGTTTCTTAGCTTTAGTGATGCAATTACATCACTCTTTGTCCATAACTAAGGGACTAAAACCTTATGGAAGCTAAAAGTAGAATTTGTAAGACAAAAAACAAAGGCAGTATAGCTCAAAATAACAAAAAGGACCAATGTCAATGCAGAGTAACAAAACATACAGTATTTGTTCACAGTGTAAAAATTCCAGATTTCTCTGAAATATTGTTAGTCACTGACCATATATATTTATTCTCCATTCATTCAGAAACTGAGATGTAGATTCCACTAACATCTGCTGCTTAAGAAATGGGGAATAACATTACAAATATTATTGATGTATATAATGGCCAAGTAATTAACTGGGTGAAGATAACTCTCAATAGCTGTTGACCTCAGACGTATAGATAATACCTTCCCTGTAACTCAGGACAGTAAAAGAAAATACAAGGACTCCAATTATAAATTTAAATCAACTAGGTTTTCTGAAATAATCTCTTCTACCTATCCTAAACAGAAATTTCTCTTCTTGAGAAATAGGAAACCATGAATTTTTAAAATTGTGAAATGTTTTTACCTGATTTCTGTCTTTCTTTATAGTGAATGATGCTATTGTCCTATCAGTTAGAGAGTGGAGCAATTGCCCTGAAAGGTAAGATTGAAAGAGCTGGTGGAGTAGCTATTGGAGAAGAGAGATGAGAGGCAATGTGATCAAGTCTTGCAAAGTCATGAAAATGGCAGGTGATACTATTTTTGGCAAGTCCTAAAATCAGAGGCACTCCTTAAACTAGTAAGGAGTATATATGTATATATTGTATATATGTATATGTATATATGTGTGTATATGTGTGTATATATGTATATAATGTATATACATTATATATAATATACCATACATATTGTACAAATTGTATATATGTATATGTATATATATATATATATGTATATAATGTGTATAACAAAGAGACTGTTTTGTTTTAAGCCACACAAATAGCACTTGCCAAGAAAATGGCAGCAAGTCCATGGTTATTAGTTACAACATAGATGAAATTTTGCAAAGATGAATTTTGAATTGAACCCCTTTAGCTCATGAAACCATATCAAGTTCCAGATCTCCTGCACAGAAGAAGAAATCTTCTCTGATTCTCTGACTCACTGCTGGGTAAACTATGTAAATATGTAAACTAGTAAAATATCTAGTAAGAAGAGCACTTAAAAACAAAGCCCCTCCCCCTTTTTTTTCCTACAAAACTGTCCGTGAACATTTGCTTCAGTAGACTACAGAGATGCACAGCATCAAGAGGTTCAGAAGGGATTTTTTAAAAAATCACAGACTTTTAAAAATCTGATAATCTGTAAATGGGGATATACCCTAAATAATATCTGTTTTCTAGTGCTGGCAGTGAGAGCTTCCAGTGATGCAGATGCTGGTGAGCTTTGTGTAAGTTGTTGATTGGCTAAGAAATTTGTAAAAGACATTGTAACTAGAATTAAGACATCTTCTTATGAGATGGTAATGTAATGCCTTAAATGTCTCACCCTTCCATAAGCCTGATTATGCAATAAAACACCTTTTATAATATCTCTCAGTCATTTGAGGTATCCCAATACCTCAAATCCAAATAGGTATAGGCAGAGACCAGGAAACATGTCACCCTTTTTGATTTAAACAAAAAGAAAAGAAAAAAGAAAAATGAACAAAGAAACTAGCAACATTATAAACAATCAAAAGGATAAATAATAGGAAAATACAGTACTCCATACAATCAGAAGGCTGTAATTTCAGGGTGATATCTCACCCTTTCATTATTACAGAAAAAACCCAAAAAAACCCCAGAAAAACAACAAAACTCAAAAAAAAAACGAAACAATTGTCCAACATCAACACCTCCTTGTGGATGGCTCTCAATTTGGTCACGGAGGCAGAATTCATGGCCAAATTGAAAGGTGCCTGGGAAAACTTCTGAAATGCTATGACAGCAGTCTGTAATTCTATCAATTGGGCTGATCCAGCCTCATGACTCTCTAAAACCAGCCACTCAGATCCATCCTTCCAGGTAGCAATGACATTTCCAGTGTTTTCAGTGGCCAATGATACCTGTGGAATGTAAATCTGGAGTGGTAATGAAAAAAAAAAACAAACAGCGACATCAATGGAAAGATAAATGTAATAAACTTGATGAGCAGAAATTGCTCGCAGAACCTCCTCCAGCATCTACTGTGCCTGTGGGGTCAGTGTCAGAGGTGACTTTAAATCAGAGTCCCCTTTTAACAAACCCAACAAGGGAGACAGTTGTGTCGTGGTCAGTCCCATATAAGGACACAACCATGTAAAAGTCCATTAATATCTGGACATCATTCATGCAGTGTCTGCGCCGAATGCAAAAAAATAATTGCACCTCCAGATGCGGGACTGTTCGTCCCAAAAATTATTTTGACCCTCAAATAATTTAAGGGAGGTTGTAGAGACAAGCAGCAGGAAACTGCCTGTAAACTCCAGAGAGGGCTAGAGCCCCATATCATAGGCAAATGTTGGCAAATTTTCACAAGCCTTATGGCAAAATCTCCATTGATATCTCTGTGTGGGCTCAGCATTAATGATAGCTGGCACCAGAAAGGCAGATTTTGGTCTGCCATTGGGATGCAAAGGACTTGCAAAAAACAATCCTTCAGATCCACAATGAGGACTAGCCAATCAGCAGGAAGCATGGCAGGTGAAGGCATGCTAGCTTGCAACATCCCCATGCTTTCCATCATAGCAGTAACTTTCTGGAGGTATTGTAGTAACCTCCATTTCCCAGACTTCTTCTTGATACAGAAAACAGGAATGTCCCAGGGATTGGTCGAAGCTCCAGATCACCGTGATCCAACTGTTCCTGCAGCAAGTCATGGAGGGTGACTAGTCTATCATGAGAGAGGACAACAGAATCTGCTGAACAAAGAGTCAGTCTCAAGTTCTTCTTTGTGTTGAATGTGTCAGCATCGGGTCCAAGGGTCACTCCGGGGCCTGTCAGCAAACCTGACAATAGTGATGTCCACGCCAGTGTCAAAAACCCACGGAAGCTAATCTCTGACAGCATCTCACCAAGGACAGGGTGCAGACCCATTCAGGATGATCCCTGGCTGTCAGAACAGCAGTCCTGTGACCCTGGGAGGTCCAGGGAACCCGAAGCCACCATCTCTCCACAGCTGGTTCTCAGCTCTGCAAACATAAAACTCAAAAGGCACAAGGTGAGCAAATCCAGGTCCTGCAGGGATAGGAACAGGAGGGATGAGTGTGAAACCCATGGCAGAAATGCACCCCAGGAAATCCGAATCAACGTCCCCCTAGGTGAATAATGGTGCCTTGAGCAGTGATATTCAACCACGCCACAAGAGGTTGCCCTCTTGCCCTCACCCACCGGACCAAAGCATTTGGAAGCACATGGAATGCCTGATACGCTCAGCTGCACAGTCATTTGACAAGAGGTCAAGGTCCACAGGCCAGCCAAAGAGGCTCCAGCAGCCTAGGACCACTGGCCCGTCAAGGCCACCGGCTTCTGTCCGCCGCAGCACCACCGGAGCCAATGGTAAACAGCTCAGGACCTTGGTCTGCCACAGCCGCAGGAGACAGGGAGGGCCGCCTCCAGCCGCAGGCTCCGGCGATGCCTGGGAACCCGAGGCGGGGAGGGTTGGAGCCAGCTCTGCACGGCCTGCCTCCAGCACCAGTAGAGGCACAGCCCGCAAAGCCGCGGCATTGTCCTGCTCCGCTGCCAGGGGACAACCTGGGCTCGCAGGACGGGAAAACCGCAGCATGGGGCCGGCAGCACCCGTCCCCATGCCCCACGAACCCGGCCCAGGGGAGGCAGCGCTTGGAACCGCCCCTAACAGTGTTTCTTCAGGGGCAAGAGGTCCAAGAAGCAGCACCGGCCGCTCCTCCACTGGAACACCGTGCTCGGCCGCCAGTGCGGGGCCCAAGCCTGTCCCATCCCCCACCGCGGGGTACAGCACAGCACGGCCCAGCCGCAGCAGGGACCGACCCTGAGGAATCCCCCAGAGGCGGCACCACCCCCCGTTCAAGCACCCCCGCATCGGTCTGCGCCGGGAGGGCACATGAAGGAGGCGACCCTGCCCCGGGCTTACAACGCTGGGGCGCCGGCCAAGGCGGCGTTACGTCCCCCCGTTCCATGACGTCCCCGACAGCCTGTTGGCAAGGATCCAACCCCGCCTCAGGCTTCCACTGCCGGGGCACTGGCCGAGGCAGGGTCAAACCCACCAGTCCTGCGGCGCCCTCGTTCAACCTGCTGGCGGCCCCAGCAATGCCGGGAGACCTGACCTCGGGACCCGACCTCAGAACACTGCCGCACCTTTGCCAGATCCCGAGCAGCCGGACCAGCTGGGTCTCATAAGCGACCAGCAGAGCCTCGAGCAGGGAATTACCTAAAGCGTCCCATGCCGACTGCAAAAAAATTGCTTCAACCACAGGGAAAAACCCCTCAATTCTCCCGTACTCACACAATCGCTGAAAGTCAGCATATGAAACATCAATCCCTCTCTGATCAAACATCGCACGCCATAGTTCCATAACCATGTCCTCTGTAGGAGAGAGCCCAAAAATATCCATAGCCACAGGCTAGACAGTACCCTGTAACCGTCATGTGCAAGACACGTCCAGGTCACCAGATGTTGCCGCTGAAGATGAATAGATCACATGGACACAGGTCAAGGTGTGGTGAAAAGAAGAGAGAGTTTATTTTTCCTCCCAGCATTTATAGGTTTCTGACCACGGCCAGGGATTGGATGGTCCGGATAACACTTTCTCACTGCACTGGCCATGAGAGATTCCCATCACAAGATGTGTATCAGAAAGAATGTACACATATCTATGTTTAAAGTTACTGTCCTGGGAAAGTCTTTAGAAAACCATGTTAGCAATTTCAAAAGCTGAGTTTTCAGGGTGACAGGGTTTGGCTGTCAAATCTCAGGAAAGATGTGATAATTTTCTAGGGACTGAGAGGAATGACGGGTTTGTCTTTACAAACAAGCTGTGGGTCAGTTGATAAGATGTAGCTATCAGTGAGAGACGA
>NC_031799.1:51876070-51877909 GCF_001522545.3 Parus major | reverse complement strand
AAAAAAAAAACTTTTAAAGAAAGTATTTTGTTTCTTTCCTTAATAGAAGTTTTAAATGTTAAAAGTTATAAAATGTTATAAATATTAGAGTTTCCTTAATAGAAGTTAATTTGTTAGTCACCTCCCTATGCCTAAGATGGACTTGATGCAAAAATTGAGATAGAGAGTAGTTAGTTAGTAAAAAATAAAGAAGTATAATGTAATTGGTTTGAAGCAGTGGCATTACTTGCTGCTGAACTAGATCATGTCTACACAAAGTCACCTGTTTTGTTTGAGCAAACTTCACAAAAGAAGAATGTTAAGAGAGTTTGCTCCAGAAGTTAAGTTGTTGCAGTATGCGGATAATTAGCTGTTATCAGGGAAACTGTGGAGAGAAATTTATTAACCTGCAGAAGAAAAACGTTAGCTCATGAGAATTTAATCTCCCGCCTGTTGGAAGTGGTGAATTTGCCAAAAAAAGTAGCAATGATGCACATTAAAAGGCACCAGGCAGGGTGCTCAAAAAAAAGCAAGGAGAAGCAGACTGGTTGATGAAGAAGCGAAAAGCTGCATTGTTGCTGGAAGTTTCTAAGATATTTCCCTTGCTCCCAGTGGCTGTCCCCTTGCCAGAAAAGTTGTCTTTTCCACTAGAAGACCTTGAGATAGTTGTGGAGAGTAAGACAGAAAGAAAAAGAAGTGATTAATTTGTAAAAGATGGTGAGCAGATGCCGAGAGTTCTGACATCGCAGTTGCTAAAGCAGCTTCATGGGGGAAGTGCCGAGGCTCCCAAGAGAGAGCAGAAGCCTTCCTCAAAATGTATGCTGCTGTGAGTCTTTTTGCTCTGGCAAAACGAGCTGTTGATGGTTGTTTGATTTGTGCTAAGACAAATAACAAAGTTACAAAGAAACTTGCCAGGGGAGGGGGGGGCCTTGGGCTGTAAGTCCCTTCCAAAGATGCCAAGTGGATTTTACTGAGATGCCCCGGGTGAGGAAATTTAAATATCTTTTAGTAATAGTATGTCAATTAACAGGATGGCCAGAAGCTTTCCCTGCTGTTTCAGCAGCCACAGGGTCAGTTATTAAAGCATTTTTAGAACAAATAATTCCAAGATACGAGATAGTAGAAGCAATAGACTCAGATAGAGAAACTCATTTTACTGGAAAAATTCTTAAAAGAATAATGACTGCGTTAAGAATACAATGGAACCTCCACACTCCCTGGCATCCCCAAAGCTCAGGCCAGGTTGAGAAGATGAATAGAAAGATAAAAAAAACATCTTCTGAAGCTAGTGATAGAAACGAAAATGCCATGGCTGCAGCTCTTACCACTGGCTTTAGCAAGAGTAAGAGCCAGACCCAGGGAAGATATTCAACTATCTCCCTTTGAATTGATGTTTAGAATTCCTTATCCTTGTAATTCTCAGCCTGGGGCGGGGGTAGAGATAAGTGATGTGTTTCTAAAACAGTATGTGGCTTGGATACTGTCTCTTGTGAAATCTCTTCGACAGGAAACTCAGCTGACACAGACCCTGCCTTTGGACTTTGCGGTGCATAATATCCAACCAAGAGACTGGGTCCTAGTTAAAGAGTAGAAAGAAGCACCCCTGCTGGCTAAGTGGCGTGGGCCTTTCCAGGTGTTGCTGACTACAGAAACAGCTGTCAAGACAGCTGAACACGGGTGGACACATCTCACTCGAGTCAAGGTCTCTAAAACTCCAGAGATTTGGACATCTCAGCTGGAGGAGAAGGATGGGAAGCCGCGACTGACACTCCGCAGGAGTGGACTGGAGAAGTAGCCGTGCGTCGACATCGGGGGAAGCCCTGAGTGCCTACCCACAGACTGCCCGCTGAAATAGTCTGT
>NC_031799.1:51864719-51875970 GCF_001522545.3 Parus major | reverse complement strand
TGTTGCTTGGCGACCAGAAGTACTAAAACCCCCGGCTTTTATCCCTCCAAGTATAATGAGACAAGCCCACTCACATAGATCCAATTCATTGAATTAAACCAAGCCTCCCTTTTCACTCCAAGCTGAGGTTTTTAGGAATGCAAGGATGAAAGCCCACCATGATTTCACTGGCACAATGGGGACACACCTTTGGAAGTCCTGCCAGCTGTGGAAGGGGCTGGGCCTGTGGGAGGATGCAGGTGCCCAGATCCTTCTCAGGGCCAATACCGTGTTTGCAACACCAGACAAATGTAACAGACATTGCTTGAATGACTTCAGACAGACAAAAAGACAAAATGGAACCAACTTTGCTTTCATGAGAAAGACAGCTTTTGTCTTAATGAAAACAAGATAACAAAAGATGGAGCTTAACAAACACCACCAAACCTCTTCCATTGACTGATAAGAATCGAACTATAATAATCATCTAATAAGCTAATAATCGAATCTAATAATCTAAGAATAACAACATAATAACCTAATAACCTAATAATCTAATAATCAAATAATCTAATCATCGTAATAATCTAATAATCCTAATAAATCTTTAAGAATGCGAATGAATCTCAACTAACAAATTGAGAAATGTTGCTAAAAATCGAATCTAATAATCTAACTATAATAATCTAATAACCTACTAATCTAATAGTCAAATAATCTAATCATAATAATAATCTAATAATCCTAATAAACCTTTAAGAAAGTTAATGAATCTGAAGTAACAAATTGAGAAATGTCTACCTAGTCGACTAAATAGAAGAATAAACCATCCTAATAAAGAACTTAAAAACCAGTCTTATTTCTATCTAGATCCATGTGACAGATAATTCTTGTTAGGCCCGGACAAGCGGCAGGGTTAATTTGGTCTTTTCTTCTTGGGGAGAGGCCCTTCTTCCTTCCGTGGGTGAAGTCCTCTCCTATGTGTGTTCCTTTCCTGCACGGTTTCAAACACTCTGGAAGACAGGAAACAAACCATCCATTGTTAATTCAATACACACCATTAAAGCAAGCTCCAAGATTTCCATTTCTCCGTGAATTTCCCTGTCTTTTCTGGCTGTAGCACCTTTGTAAATTGCTCAGAAGCATAAATCTGATCTTTCTTGTTGCAGTTCCTTCAGATGTCTCCCTCCTCTCGCTTCATCTTATTTTGGATTTGATCAGCACCATCAAAGCAAGCTTTGGTCTACCTATTCCTACTTGTGTACGAATTGTGTCTTGGTGGGGCACAGCAAGATTGCCCTGGGAATGCTGGGGTTTAACTAAGCTCTTTGGCTTGAAAGTGCCTTGTAAGGCTTTGCACGGCGGTGAGAGGCGATCCTGCAAGTGCCCTCAGCTTCCCCTGTGGTGCCTTTGAACACGGTCAGCCTGTTTTAGTCCAAAGGCACAGGCTCTGAGCAGAAAGAGGCAGAACTTGCACACCGTTTGCACTGGCCGCAGGGAAAGGGACCTCCCGCCGAATGGGGTGTCTGGGGCGCTTGGCAGCAGGGACACTCCGCGTTGCGGGCCCTCTTGCGGCTTCTCTTCCCTGTCTTCCCGTCCTCCTTTCTGGGAGGGCTTTGGCTCCTCTTTGGTTCGCTCACAGTCTGGAAATCAAAGAATCCTTATCAATTTTTCCTTCCTCTCAGAAAGCTGGACATCAGAGCATCCAGTGCCAAAATCTACTGGCCTAAGCAAATTCCTCCCAAGCCTAAAGAGCTGGGAAAACAGCTGGATTTGGGGGCAGGCTGCAGCAGGATGCAAACACAGCACTTGGAGGAAAAAACGCCTCCTTTCTACTGCCTGAAGGGGTGGGATCCATACGTGGGTACCTATAGTTCTCCTTTTCTTAACTGTACCTCTTTGCCCAGCATCTATTTACCCCTAGTTTTCCTCCCTGTCTAGGGAATGACTTTTAAATTCAGCCAAATTCCTAAAGACACACGGTTACCCAGTTTCTACTGCCCAAACTAATCTCTCTCTGTCTGTCTGTCTCTCTCTCTCTCTCTGTGTGTGTGTGAAGCAAATTCTGGTTTGTCAGTAAGGAAAGTTTTAGCAGAGCCACAGCACAGGCAGCTCCTTTTTGGGGAGTACACTGGGATGCTACAAAAGGTACCTGAACATCTGCAGAATCTCCACGTGCGCAGCCGGGATTACTGATGTTTTGATGTTTTGATGTTTGATGATGAAGGCCTGGGCAGCATCTGCTGCGCCTTTCCAGTGGATGGCACAATGTGATCCTGGCAGAGCAGTGCCTCACAGGCTTGCCAGCAGGTTTTGTCCCCTTCTCCCAGTTTCTCCACCCTCCGGGCTTGCCTTGGTTTTCTTCCCACTCACCTGAGCAAGACTTTTGGCAAGTTTATGTTCTTTTTTCCAGGTGTAGTAGTACTCTACACACTGTGCCACAGTCTTGCTCTGAACCTGTTGGGAAGAGAAAAAGAAGGACTCTAAAATGGCCATCCTGTAGGGTGCATTGGAGAACAAGTGGAGAGTTCTGGAGTCACCTAGGAAGCAAAATCACGGAGTATATTGAGTGGGGTGTAAAATGAAATAAATAGGGCGTAAAAGAGGCCTTGTGCAGTGTATGATGCTATGTGGGAAGACATGCGATGCACAGATCAACAACAAATCCATGTAGCACAGTTTTTCTTTCCCCCATTGACTCCAGCTCTCCCAGCACCATGTGTTGTGGAAGCCTCAGCACACCTAGGAGACCAAATCTGACAGAATAAGCCTTTGTCTTCCAAAGGAGCTTGGAGGAAAGGGCCTTTGAGGCAGAATCACCCCTCTCTTGCAGGCCTTTGATATCCCGTTTCATTACTATTTGATTCTTCTGGGTATTTGAGAAGAGAGAGAGACTGGATTCCAGCATTTGGTAGCAGAAATAATCAACATTTCCTCCTGATGATCTGCTAGGATCCAAAATGTCCTATGGCTTTACCTGCCTCTGGATGAGATGAGCAATTTATTCTGTCATTTCAATATTTATAGATTCTGAACAACGACCAGGGATTGGATAATCAGGGTACCACCTTCCGAACCACACTGGCCTTGAGAAACATCCGTCAAAACACATTTCTTTAATGGAATATATAAACATCTATGTTTATAGTTACTTTCCTGAGAAGGTGGCTTGAAACTATGAAAACAAGATGAGAAGGTTTAATTCTCAAGGCACAAGGGATCATAACTAATTGTGAAAGTAGAGCTTAGCTAAAAATATAATCAGGAGGATTATGTGTTTGCACATTTGCACAGGAGGTGATGAAGTGGTGACACTGAGCAGGTTCTTAAACACAGGGTGTAGCTGAAATAGAAGTGATGGCCATCATGTTGGAGTTGAGTTATATGGAGTATGTTGTACAGAAGTAAATTGAAAAGACAAATATGTTTTTTCTGGGAGATTTTCTGTTAGTTGAAGTGTCTGAGACCCAAATGTCATCTACCTTAGCCAGACTTACCAGGCATGATGCAGACTCTGCTAAATGAAAATGTATGACAGTGTTGCAGAGGTGAACAGATCAGCATCAAAGGCATTTCCAGTATAAACAAAAAATCTGTTTAATCTATCTGTGTGTCTAACCTCAGCTAATGAACAGCTCTGACCACACACTTTCAAACACTTGAACTAACTCTGCAGGTGGGGGCTAAGTACTCTAAACTTTCAGAAATAAAATATAACAGGGAACTGTATGACAAAATTACAAAAACTAGAAGGAAGAGGAATATATAAAAGGATCTTTTTTCTTCTACTGCTAAGCAGTTAACAGAAATTTGTCCTAAAGAAGAGACTGTCCAGAGAAGATGAGATAGTCACCTCTGACTAGATATGAGACTTTCTGTGGCTCACACTGTTACAGAAGTTCTTAAACTACACATGTGCATTTAAGGAACATGAGTTACTCATACTGCAGAAACTTTATTAGCAGTGTGATACAGTTTAAGATGTGGTCAATACACAGTTAAGTGTGGGCAATATTGAGGTCTTGTAGTAGTTGCAATATTGAGGGGCTTGTCTGATTTTGACTAGTTTGGACAGTACCCTGAAGAATCAAGAGGGGAGAGACTGTATATCCTTGATACACATACTGGCCATTCCCCATTGAAATCTTATGTGCAGTTCTTACAGCCAGTTGTGGTAGGATGTCAGAAAATGGGCTACAGATCAGAGAAGAGCTTAAAGAAGAGAGATTTGAAAGATATGTCAGTGAAATGACTTGGGGAAGTAAATCTACTTATGCAGAAGGGAAGTGGATCATCAAGAGGTTAATGAGTGACTGCAGCAGCTTAACAATAGCTCTTAGGAGTTCTGAAAGCTGTGAAAGAGAATTCAAAATAAGGGAAGTTTTTTAATGATTCAGTGATAGATAATGCATGGAATTGGCCTGGGAAAGAGAAATGACTGCAACATAATAAGCAGAGTTTAAGCACCAATATAGAAAATTCTAACCTGCTCTGCTGCATTTTTTTTCTACAGATATTCTTA
Organism: Parus major; assembly: GCF_001522545.3. NCBI lineage: Eukaryota > Metazoa > Chordata > Aves > Passeriformes > Paridae > Parus > Parus major. The sequence continues at coordinate 51,871,469 of NC_031799.1, read as the reverse complement.
CTGTCAGAAGCCGGTAATGGAGATTAAGACGGTGTAAAAGAGGAAACAAGTTTGGCTGCAATTTAAAAGTCTGAAGAGCACAGGGGTTGTGCAAGACAGAGTAGGGGTAGGAGATGTTTAGATTTAATACGAGGCAATAGGCAGTGGCATTCCAGCTCCAAGGCTGCCCCCAGACAGATGTTGACTGTGTAAGTGGCCTGACTCCCCACAGCACAGCTTGCAGAAAAAGCCGTGAAACAAGGAAGGTAAACTGGTTTGTCCTTTTCCTCCAGTCTTTTCTAACTCAGTGGATGGACATAAGCAAAATAACAGTCTTGTCACTCATCTTTTTCTGGCAGTTCTGGTAGGGAAAACTTGTCCCTTTCCTTCTGGCACACTGAAAATCAAACACATTTCTCAAGAAAATGTATTGCAACAAAAGTTCCTTTTTTGAAATGGCTTTAAATTTCTCTACCAGATATTCCAGAAAAAAAGTCTTTTAATTTAACTTTCATCTACATTTGCATTGCATTTTAGCTTTTAAAAAATGTAAAATACATTTTCCTCATTTTTAGCTTTGATTTTCCAAACTAAGTTAATTTCTACTTCTCTATCATTGTGCACTTCGAAGAAACAAAATAAGAGATCACAGGAAGAGCAATTGCCTCCAGAAGTCCCTTCTCATTCTCATTCTTCTGGTCCCCTTTCTCTTTGGAAAGAAGTAAAGAAGAAAGAATTGAAAGAAAGTTGTCAAAAACAGGGTCTGGACTCCTGATGGATGTTAAAAAGGCAAGTAGCCAAACCCTTTATTTGATAACTCCAAAAAATACCAACAGGATTGGAACCCAGGCTAGCCTGAATTCCTTCAGTTGATAACCCAACAAGGAGAGCCCCCAAACGCACCTGTGCACAAGGTTACATACAGCCCAATCCCCGGGGTAGGGTACAACCAGGGTCCAATGGGGGATCTCGGGAGGAGGAGTGAGGGGAGGTGGTTACACTCTCGAGGACCAATGGGATACCATGGAGGTAGGAATGTAACATAACTTCCAATAAAATATCAAAGCAGGAATGGTGGACATGGAAGGGTCACACAGCCTGCAACGATCAACAGCTTTTTCCACCACTCTCCATTAAATAAATTATCCCACCAACTGGTCTTGACTAATGAGGACCACTTTTGAACTGGGACATGTGCTAGTTTTCGGATATTAGTAGTTATGTTCTTGATTACCTCACTATGGTCATCTATCTCGACGCAACACTTGGAGGAGTTGAACTTCTCAGACATGTCTCCCTCTTCTGCCAGTAGGTAATACAGTGCTAACCGATTTCGACAGATCATGGTCCTCATTTGTTGGGCTTGTGCAGACAGTAAATCAACGGCTAGACTGGACTGATTGGAGATAATCTCTACCACTGCTTGTAACTGTATCAGTCTGTTTAGCATGTATATTGGGGTTCTGTATCCCCATGATCCGTCTTGCGCCCAGGTAGCTGGGCCATAGGTTGCTATAATTCGTTCTGGTGGCCACTCGTCATCTCCCCATTTTTGGGCTCCCCCAATTAACACCTCTCTTCTTTTTCTTTTCAGTTCGTCATATAATGGAACCCCCAAATGCCGTCCCTCTAGTCGGGGAAGAAGGAAAAAGGAAGGTTTAATAATTCCAAGTGTGCAACTTCCCGCCCAGTCTTTAGGCAGCAAGACATAAGCTGACCTCCCACAAATCCAAAAGAAATTAATTGGGGCCCTCCAGAAGCCTGGGGGTTCTATAGTGTTCGCTCCAACAAGGTGCCAAAATTTGGCTAATCTTTTGTCCCCCCGTAGTGGGTTTGGATTTGGATCTGTAGTTTCACACACATATAAATTTTCCCTTTCCACATAGGAGCATCTCCGTTCTTTCTCCTTGGACCAGTACAAATGAGGAGCCCGAGGTATCCACCATTTATGGTGTCATTGGTTACTAAATATCTTTTGCATGGCAACTCACTTACATAAAACTTAAACCTAGGTCCTTTCCTCCAAATGCATTCCTCTCCGATGACATCAGACCATAAGCTCCATACTTCCTCCAAGGACCTCCTATCTGGAGCTGCCTTCCCTTGTTCTAATGTCCTTAGCAAGTTTTGCGGGATTAGAGGTATCCCCTCCCACGGCCAAATCTCCGCCATTTGGGTGTCTCCACAAATCCAGCAGTTAGCGATATTGAATTCCCAACTTATCCTCTCAGCTAAGTCCAGGAAGAGATTCTTCCCTCCCAATGTCAGTATTCCAGGACCCTGTTTGATTATCCCTTTTATTTCTTTTTCCTTAACCCAGTCTGGCCTGTAGTTTTTGCCCTCTTCATTATCCCTTTCTTTTGGCTTTCTTTCCGAACATTTTTCTTTCATAGGACGTTCCCCCAACAATTTTTGCTTAAAACCACCTACATTTTTGGACAGCAAATAAATCTTACCATCCTCATCACAAGTGGTTAATTTTCAAAAGTTGATACATCGGGGACTCGGGTTTGTATGGATCCCGAGGATGGCTGTCTGAGATTCTCCCGCGTGTATGGGGTAATAGCATTTGTCGCAAAGAATTCCTTCTCCTTCTTGGAGAATCAACAGGAGGAATATCCATAGGAGTCCGATGCAGATAACTCTCCCACCCATATTCATGGCAAAACTGTCTTTGCTCGGTCTTGCCTCCCCTTTTCTATTCTCCTTTCCGGTCACTTCCTTGCTTCTTTGCTGCAGGAGTTTAAATTCCCTTTTTGTATCAACTTGTTAATTCTCTTTTTAGGGCCCAATCTCTAGAGATGTGAGGGAATGTTCTATTTGTTTCTTAGGATCTGTTGATCTGTAAGAAGAAATATAAATATTAGAACTTATTTACAAGTATTATAACTTATTTACACTCTTAACATTTCAACTCAACATCTTGTCTCATGATATAGCTCGTCTTACTTAAGTCCTTTCTACATATAATTAGCTCATAGTATCATTACATCTCTCAGTCTGTGTTTTAAAATAAATAAATAAATATCCATTTTTAGTCATAAACAAATTAGTGAATAAGTTATGATAAATAGGTAGTAATAGATAAATAAATAAATATTAATCATTTCCAATAAGTTATACAGTTGAACTCAGTTTTAAGACTTCTTTCTGAAAATCAGCTTGGTGTCTGTTATCTTCTTTGTAGTCCATTCATTGGGAGTTGGAGCCAATCCTTCTGGAGCTGGAACTGGTCCTTTTATTCTGGTGGCATGTGTCCATCCTTTCTCCCGTGTATGTACAGCAGTCTCTGTAACCAACAGAACCTGGAAGGGACCTTCTCACTTCGGTGTCAATGGTTGTTCTTTCCAAACTTTGATGGGGACCCAATCTCCTGGGTTGACTCTATGAATTTTGAAGTCTTTATTGGGGTGGTCTGGGGAAGGTATTCCCTTTTTCTTAACTCCTATAAGGTATTAGCTATTGTCTGTATATACTTCTTCAGACTTTGCTCCCCCTCTTCATAAGTTCCAATGCCATCTAAAGTAGTCAAAAAGGGCAACTCAAACATCATTTCATATGGTGACACCCCCAAGTCTGCTCTCGGTTGTGTCCGTAGCCTCAAGAGGGCTAATGGAAGGCATTTAATCCAATTCATCTTGGTTTCCTCAGCCAACTTCATGAGAGCAATCTTCAGTGTCTGATTTACCCTCTCTATTCTTCCCGAACTTTGTGGTATGTACCACCCCATAGGCATATTTGGAATCCGTATAAATGGTTCCTCTCTTTTGGTTTAGCCATTCCAAGCCCTTTAACAATGCGTAAATTTCACAGCATTGTGCTGACCAACCATGAGGTAATCTTCCTTTCTGTACGATGGTCATATTTTTCCCATTAATAGCTGCATAACCACTTACTCTTTTTTCTGTTCATTATCCTAGAAGATCCATCCACAAACAAAACCTCCCCTTCAATCAATGGACATGCCTGTACATCTTCCCTTACCTTCGTTTGTAGATCAATGATTTTTAAACACCAGTGTTCCAATCCTCCTTCTATTGGTTCCCCATACAGGAATTGGGATGGATTTTGAATTTTTGTCACTGCCAGTTCCAAGTTCTCACTGTTATTTAACATCAATTCACATTTTAAGAGCCTACTATCTGATACCCAATTATTGGCTCTTCTGCTCAAAACAGATTTTAAATCATGTGGTGTGTATACATTGATTTTGCTTCCAAAAGTTAGTTTGTAACCTTCCTCTATGAGGACTGCCGTTGCTGCCAAAGCCTGAAGACAATTTGGCCATCCTCTGACCATAGGGTTTAATAATTTTGATACATATGCCATGGGCTTCCTAACTCCACACCATTCTTGAACTAGAACACCATATGCTATGCCTTCCTTAACATTAACAAATAACTCAAATAGTTAAACCGACTCAAAGTCAGTTTAAATCAGGTAAACTTAAAACCGGGGCACTACCCAATTTTTCTTTTAACTCCTTTAACCTTCTTTCATCTTCTTCTCCCCAAGTAATAGGTTCCTCTTCTGCCAATTTTTCATATAAAAACTTCACCAATTTTGTATGTTCTTCTATCCAGAATTTACAGTATCCAATTAATCCTAATAATTTTCTTACATCCATTTTAGTTTTTGGTGCTGACAATGACAATATTCCTTGTACCCGAATTGGATCCAACTTTTTGTATCCTTGCCCAATTAAATGGGCAAGGATACAAAAAGGATACAAAATCAAATATTTTACTTCAGATTCTACAAATTGTAACTTTTTCCTGGATACCCTTAGTCCTTTCTCTCCTAAATAATTTAATAAACTGATTGTAGTTTTTCGTACTTCATCTTCCAATTCCCCCGAAACCAGTAAATCATCAACATATTGTAAAATTTTAACACCTCCTATAGGTTTGAATTCACTCATTAGTTTTTCCAGAGCCTGTCCAAATAAATTTGGGGATTCCGTGAAGCCTTGTGGTAACCGAGTCCATTGTAATTGCTGTTTTCTACCTATTTCAGCATCAGTCCACTCAAAGGCAAACCATTTTCTACTTTTTTTTTCCAACGGGCAGGACCAAAAGGCATCCTCCAAATCAATTACACTGAACCATTTATGGTCTGATGGTATCTTATTCTATAGGTTGTAAGGATTGGCTACCACGGGGTATCAAGTAATGGTCTGTCTATTGACCTCTCTCAGGTCTTGCACCAGCCAGTAAGTACCATCTGGCTTTTTAACTGGCAAGATGGGAGTGTTGTGGGGGGACATACATGGTCCTAGTATTCCTCCATCAATCAACTCACTAATGATGCCATTCAGCCCTTGTCTCCCTTCTACTGATATGGGATATTGTCGTATTCGGATAGGTGATATCCCAGGCTTCACTTTTACCTCTATCGGAAGAATGTCCAACAACCCATGTTGTCCCTTTTCTGCCCATACTCTTTGATCTATTTCATTTTCATCTTCTTCTCTTAACATTAACATCTTAGCTACCCTTTGTCCTTCCGTTGGTACTACCCCTTTTGTAGCTGCACTTGTAGGTCTCTGCCCAATAGATTGCACCTTATGTCTGGAATGTATAGCAGATCCACACACCCTTCCCGGAAACCCCCTTTAACTTTTACCTCTTCTATAGTAAAAACCTCAAAAGGATTATTTTCAGCATTTACTTTACAAGTTCTCTCACTCAAACTACATCCTTTTGGAACCTTGGAGACACTGGACCTATCTGCTCCTGTATCCACTAAAAATTCATACTCCTCGCTCTGATGACCTACTTCCAATTTTACCAAGGGTTCTTTTTGATGTTTCATGTCATCCCTCAGAGCATAGAACCCTTGACACCCCTAATCATCACCTTTTAATATTTTCTCTGAAATGTCTTGTTCATTTGCTATGTACTCATCCTGCTGCCTTTTCTTACAAAACTTCCTAATATGTCCTCTCCCATTGCAGTAATAACATGTTAATTCTGACCTTTGTACCTTTTTCTCCTCTTATCTCCGGGTCGTCACTAAAAAAACCAACTTACGGTGCCTCTACCCGAACGAAACTGGAACTGACAGGCAACACAACCTCTAACCAACTTAAAACTGGCCCTTAAACTAAACTTTATAAAGGTGCCCCTACTCAAACTGAAAATTTCTAATGACGGGCAACTGACCTTTCAAACTTTAACAAAAAAAAAACCACTTACACTCTAGGAACCTTCTCTCTCTCCTGGCCCATACCAGGACCAAAACACCGGGCCCTCAGAAATGCTTTCTTCTGGCCATATTTCCGTGCAGTATCTTATCATTTTTACCTTATCTAACTCCTTTAGCATTTCCTCCTTTCCCCACTTACTCAACATTTTCCCTAGTGGGTTATTTGGAGGTATTTCTCTTGGTGCCCTTTCTTCTCTATTTTTCTTATTGCTACTCTTCCCCACACATTGCCCCATGTTGCCTTTTTATATCCTCTAGGTGATGTAATTGAACTAAATCAATATGTATTTATATAGATATATTCAAACAAAAATGAGATAGCACACTCGTAAACCCACGATTCAAAATACCTATGAAGTATAATCAACGTATCAGAGTAGAAACAAAATGGCAGGCAATTAAAATTAATAATTAAATATATAAACACAATCTATGAATATAATCGAGTAGAAACAAAATGGCAGACAATTAAAAACAATAATTAAATATAAATGTAATCAGGTAAAAACAAAATGGCAGACAATTGAAAACAATTTAAATGTAGTTCAGAAAAACAAATGGCAG